>NC_057810.1:602981694-603281694 GCF_018294505.1 Triticum aestivum | reverse complement strand
GTATTCATACCATGTTTATAATATTTCTACATGATTTTGGTATGATTTGGTTAGAACTAACCCGGATTGATGTTGTTTTCAGTAGAACTACCGTGGTGTTGTTTTTGTGCAGAAATAAAAGTTCTCGGAATGCGCTAAAAATCAACGGAGATTTTTTTGGAAAATATAAAAAATACTGGAACAAAAAGTTATCGGAGAGGAGTCCCGTGGGGCCCATGAGGGTGGGGGGCGCGCCCCTGTGCCTCGTGGACTCCTCGTGGGTCCCCCTAACTTGTTCTCGACGCCAAACCCTCCTATAAATACCCAAACTTCCAGAAAGAAACCTAGATCGGGAGTTCCGCCGCCGCAAGCCTCTGTAGCCACCAAAAACCTCTCGGGAGCCCGTTCCGGCACCCTGCCGGAGGGGGAATCCATCACCGGTGGCCATCTTCATCATCCCGACGCTCTCCGTGATGAGGAGGGAGTAGTTCAGTCTCGGGGCTGAGGGTATGTACCAGTAGCTATGTGTTTGATCTCTCTATCTCTCTCTCGTGTTCTTGATTGGGCACGATCTTGATGTACCGCGATCTTTGCTATTATAGTTGGATCTTATGATGTTTCTCCCCTCTACTCTCTTGTAATGGATTGAGTTTTCCCTTTGAAATTATCTTATCGGATTGAGTCTTTAAGGATTTGAGAACACTTGATGTATGTCTTGCATTGCTTATGGGTGGTGACAATGGGATATCACGTGATCTACTAGATGTATGTTTTGGTGATCAACTTGCGGGTTCAGTGACCTTGTGAACTTATGCATAGGGGGTGGCACACGTTTTCGTCTTGACTCTCCGGTAGAAACTTTGGGGAACTCTTTGAAGTTCTTTGTGTTGGTTGAATAGATGAATCTGAGATTGCGTGATGCATATCTTATAATAATACCCACGGATACTTGAGGTGACATTGGAGTATCTAGGTAACATTAGGGTTTTGGTTGATGTGTGTCTTAAGGTGTTATTTTACTACGAACTCTAGGGCTGTTTGTGACACTTATAGGAATAGCCCAATGGATTGATCGGAAAGAATAACTTTGAGATGGTTTTGTACCCTACAATAATCTCTTTGTTTGTTCTCCGCTATTAGTGACTTTGGAGTGACTCTTTGTTGCATGTTGAGGGATTCTTATATGATCTAATTATGTTATTATTGTTGAGAGAACTTGCACTAGTGAAAGTATGAATCCTAGGCCTTGTTTCAAAGCTTTGCAATACCGTTTTCGCTCACTTTTATTACTTGTTACCTTACTATTTTTATATTTTCAGATTACAAAAACCTATATCTACCATCCATATTGCACTTGTATCACAATCTCTTCGCCGAACTAGTGCACATATACAATTTACCATTATATTGGGTGTGTTGGGGACACAAGAGACTCTTTGTTATTTGGTTGCAGGGTTGTTTGAGAGAGACCATCTTCATCCTACGCCTCCCACGGATTGATAAACCTTAGGTCATCCACTTGAGGGAAATTTGCTACTGTCCTACAAACATCTACACTTGGAGGCCCAACAACGTTTATAAGAAGAAGGTTGCGTAGTAGACATCACTGATCACCGGACTTGAGGCGTTTTTTGGTAGCGGGAAATGTTGCGTTTGAATTTGAACAGATTGGGGTCGGCCCCTGGGGCCTTGACTGGGACCTAGATCGCCTATAGTGCCTAAAAAGCGCCGGGCAATGGCTCGAAATAGCGCCGGCCACTGTGCTTGGGGGTCGACGGCTGGAGATGCTCTAAGCGGGAGCGCCCCTCTGTCTGCCACTTTACACTACTCCTTGAACGTGTCCTCTGCCCAGAACGACATATATTAATCACTAATCAATGCGGCATACGTGTCCATTTGTTCGTTACGCGCCATGCTACGGGTAGTTTTATTTTGCGAAAACAATACAAATTTGTTATTAAAGTTCACCGGAAGTACAAAGCATCTCAAATGTAATAAAAAGTACATCGAGATTTCAAGGCCATCAAACGACCACTATCGCCGTCAGAACGAGCCGCCGCCGTGCCACTATCGCCGCTCTGCTACCGGAGCTGGCTTGACCTTGTCGATGAGAGCCGAAAAGTCTTCGCGCGCGTGCCCCTAATGACCAGCGCCCTGGAGCCGCAATCGTAGTTGTTGAACTCTTAAAGAGATTTGAAACAACTGACACCAAATCTCGCCATATGATGAGAAACCCTACCCTCGCCGCCCTAAGGAGATGACAGAAATCTACGACAGAGCTCCGTCGACTACATTCAGATGGACGAACTCAAGGAGGATTGAAACCCAAAAGACAAACTCAAATAAGAAGTGTCATCATCCGTCCGAGCGTCACACCTGCAAGGACTAAAAAAGCATAACCTAAACTACTAATTGTTGTATTTGAACGTCTGAATAAAACACCCGATCATCACGTGGTGTTTTGAAACAGCGAACTGTCGCAACGGTGCACAGTTAGGGGGAACACTTCTTGAATTTATTGTGAGGGATCATCTTATTTACTACCGTCGTTCTAAGTAAACAAGATGCAAAACATGATAAACATCACATGCAATCAAATAATAAACGTGACATGATATGGCCAATATCACATAGCTCCTTTGATCTCCATCTTGGGGCTCCATGATCATCTTGTCACTGGCTTGACACCATGATCTCCATCATCATGATCTCCATCATCGTGTCTCCATGAAGTTGCTCGCCAACTATTACTTCTACTACTATGGCTAACGCATTTAGCAATAAAGTAAAGTAATTTACATGGCGTTTCTCGATGACACGCAGGTCATTAAAAGAATAAAGACAACTCCTATGGCTCCTGCCGGTTGTCATACTCATCGACATGCAAGTCGTGAATCCTATTACAATAGCATGAACATCTCATACATCACATATAGATCATTCATCATTCATCACAACTTTGGCCATATCATATCACAAACCACTTGCTGCAAAAACAAGTTAGACGTCCTCTAATTGTTGTTGCAAGTTTTACGTGGCTGAATTAGGGTTCTAGCAAGAACGTTTTCTTACCTACGTTAAAGCCACAACGTGATTTGTCAACTTCTATTTACCCTTCATAAGGACCCTGTTCATCGATTCCGCTCCAACTAAAGTAGGAGAGACAGACACCCGCCAGCCACCTTATGCAACTAGTGCATGTTAGTCGGTGGAACCGGTCTCACGTAAGCGTACGTGTAAGGTTGGTCCGGGCCGCTTCATCCCACAATACCGCTGAAGCAAGAAAGGACTAGTAACGGCAAGAAAGTTGACAAATCTACGCCCACAACAAATTGTGTTCTACTCGCGCAAGAAGAACTACGCATAGACCTAGCTCATGATGCCACTGTAGGGGAACGTTGCAGAAAACAAAAATTTTCCTACTCGTTTCACCAAGATCATCTAGGAGTTCATCTAGCAACGAGTGATTAGATGCATCTACATACCTTTGTAGATCGCGAGCGGAAGTGTTCAAAAGAACGGTGATGATGTAGTCGTACTCGACGTGATCCAAATCACCGATGACCAGCGCCGAACGGACGGCACCTCCGCGTTCAACACACGTACGGAACAGCCACGTCTCCTCCTTCTTGATCCAGCAAGGGAGGGAGGAGAGGTTGAGGGAGATGGCACCAGCAGCAGCACGACGGCGTGGTGTTGATGGAGCTGCAGTACTCCGGCAGAGCTTCGCTAAGCACTATGGAGGTGGAGGAGGTGTTGGGGAGGGAGAAGGAGGCAACCAAAGGCCAAGGCGTTCAGGTATGAAGTCCCTCCTCTCCCCCACTATATATAGGGGTGCCAAGGGGGGTGGCCGGCCCTAGGAGATCCAATCTCCTAGGGGGTGCGGCGGCCAAGGGGGGTTTCCCTCCCCCCCAAGGCACCTAGGAGGTGCCTTACCCTCCTAGGACTCTTGCCCCCTTGAACCCTAGGCGCATGGGCCTATGTGGGGCTGGTGCCCTTGGCCCATTAGGCCAAGGCGCACCCCCTTACAGCCCATGTGGCCCCCCGGGACAGGTAGACCCACCCGGTGGACCCCCGGGACCCTTCCGGTGGTCCCGGTACAATACCGATAACCCCGAAACTTGTCCCGATGCCCGAAACAGGACTTCCCATATATAAATCTTTACCTCCGGACCATTCCGGAACTCCTCGTGACGTCCGGGATCTCATCCGGGACTCCGAACAACATTCGGGTTACTGCATGTACATATCCCTACAACCCTAGCGTAACCGAACCTTAAGTGTGTAGACCCTACGGGTTCGGGAGACAAGCAGACATGACCGAGACGACTCTCCGGTCAATAACCAACAGCGGGATCTGGATACCCATGTTGGCTCCCACATGCTCCACGATGATCTCATCGGATGAACCACGATGTCGAGGATTCTATCAACCCCGTACGCTATTCCCTTTGTCTATCGATATGTTACTTGCCCGAGACTCGATCGTCGGTATCCCAATACCTCGTTCAATCTCGTTACCGGCAAGTCACTTTACTCGTACCGTAATGCATGATCCCGTGACCAGACACTTGATCACTCTGAGCTCATTATGATGATGCATTACCGAGTGGGCCCAGTGATACCTCTCCGTCATACGGAGTGACAAATCCCAGTCTTGATCCATGTCACCCAACAGACACTTTCGGAGATACCCGTAGTCTACCTTTATGGTCACCCAGTTACGTTGTGACGTTTGGCATACCCAAAGCACTCCTACGGTATCCGGGAGTTACACGATCTCATGGTCTAAGGAAAAGATACTTGACATTGGAAAACTATAGCAAACGAACTATACGATCTTGTGCTATGTTTTAGGATTGGGTCTTGTCCATCACATCATTCTCCTAATGATGTGATCTCGTTATCAATGACATCCAGTGTCCATAGTCAGGAAACCATGACTATCTGTTGATCAACGAGCTAGTCAACTAGAGGCTCACTAGGGACACGTTGATGTCTGTTATTCACACATGTATTACGATTTCCGGATAACACAATTATAGCATGAATAAAGACAATTATCATGAACAAGGAAATATAATGATAATGCTTTTATTATTGCCTCTAGGGCATATTTCCAACAGTCTCCCACTTGCACTAGAGTCAATAATCTAGTTACATTGTGATGAATCGAACACCCATGGAATTCTGGTGTTGATCATGTTTTGCTCTAGGGAGAGGTTTAGTCAACGGATCTGCTACATTCAGGTCCGTATGTACTTTACAAATCTCTATGTCTCCATCTTGAACATTTTCACGAATGGAGTTGAAGCGACGCTTGATGTGCCTTGTCTTCTTGTGAAACCTGGGCTCCTTGGCAAGTGCAATAGCTCCAGTGTTGTCACAGAAGAGCTTGATCGGCCCCGACGCATTGGGTATGACTCCTAGGTCGGTGATGAACTCCTTCACCCATATTGCTTCATGTGCTGCCTCCGAGGCTGCCATGTACTCCGCTTCACATGTAGATCCCGCCACGACGCTTTGCTTGCAACTGCACCAGCTTACTGCCCCACCATTCAAAATATACACGTATCCGGTTTGTGACTTAGAGTCATCCAGATCTGTGTCGAAGCTAGCATCGACGTAACCCTTTATGACGAGCTCTTCGTCACCTCCATAAACGAGAAACATTTCCTTAGTCCTTTTCAGGTACTTCAGGATATTCTTGACCGCTGTCTAGTGTTCCTTGTCGGGATTACTTTGGTACCTTCCTACCAAACTGACGGCAAGGTTTACATCAGGTCTGGTACACAACATGGCATACATAATAGAACCTATGGCTGAGGCATAGGGGATGACGCTCATCTCTTCTATATCTTCTGCCGTGGTCGGACATTGAGCTGAGCTCAATTTCACACCTTGTAACACAAGCAAGAACCCTTTCTAGGATTGATCCATATTGAACTTCTTCAATATCTTATCAAGGTATGTGCTTTGTGAAAGACCTATGAGGCGTCTCGATCTATCTCTATAGATTTTGATGCCTAATATATAAGCAGCTTCTCCAAGGTCCTTCATTGAAAAACTTTTATTCAAGTAGGCCTTGATACTGTCCAAGAGTTCTATATCATTTCCCATCAACAGTATGTCATCTACATATAATATGAGAAATGCTACAGAGCTCCCACTCACTTTCTTGTAAACGCAGGCTTCTCCATAAGTCTGTGTAAACCCAAACGCTTTGATCATCTCATCAAAGCGAATGTTCCAACTCCGAGATGCTTGCACCAGCCCATAAATCGAGCGTTGGAGCTTGCACACTTTGTCAGCATTCTTAGGATCGAAAAAACCTTCCGGCTGCATCATATACAATTCTTCCTTAAGGAAACCATTAAGGAATGCCGTTTTGACGTCCATTTGCCATATTTCGTAATCATAGAATGCGGCAATTGCTAACATGATTCGGACGGACTTCAGCTTCGCTACCGGTGAGAAAGTCTCATCGTAGTCAACCCCTTGAACTTGTCGATAACCCTTAGCGACAAGCCGAGCTTTATAGATGGTCACATTACCATCCGCGTCTGTCTTCTTCTTAAAGATCCATTTATTTTCTATGGCTCGCCGTTCAACGGGCAAGTCAGTCAAAGTCCATACTTTGTTTTCATACATGGATCCTATCTCGGATTTCATGGCTTCTAGCCATTTGTCGGAATCCGGTCCCGCCATCGCTTCTTCATAGTTCGAAGGTTCACCGTTGTCTAACAACATGATTTCCAAGACAGGGTTGCCGTACCACTCTGGTGCGGAACGTGTCCTTGTGGACCTTCGAATTTCAGTAGGAGCTTGATCAGAAGTATCTTGATCATTATCATTAACTTCCTCTCTAGTCGGTGCTGGCACCTCAGGAACATTTTCTTGAGTTGCGCCATTTTCCGGTTCAAGAGGCAATACTTCATCAAGCTCTACTTTCCTCCCACTTACTTCTTTCGAGAGAAATTCTTTCTCCAGAAAGGACCCATTCTTGGCAACAAAGATCTTGCCTTCGGATCTGAGGTAGAAGGTGTACCCAATAGTTTCTTTTGGGTATCCTATGAAGACGCATTTTTCCGATTTGGGTTCGAGCTTTTCAGGTTGAAGTTTCTTGACATAAGCATCGCATCCCCAAACTTTTAGAAACGACAGCTTAGGTTTCTTCCCAAACCACAATTCATACGGTGTCGTCTCAACGGATTTCGACGGAGCCCTATTTAAAGTGAATGCGGCAGTCTCTAAAGCATAGCCCCAAAAAGAAAGCGGTAAATCGGTAAGAGACATCATAGATCGCACCATATCTAACAGAGTGCGATTACGACGTTCGGACACACCATTACGCTGAGGTGTTCCAGGCGGCGTGAGTTGTGAAACTATTCCACATTTTCTTAAGTGTGCCCCAAACTCGTGACTCAAGTATTCTCCTCCACGATCTGATCGCAGAAACTTGATTTTCCTGTCACGTTGATTTTCAACCTCACTCTGAAATTCCTTGAACTTTTCAAAGGTTTCAGACTTGTGTTTCATTAAGTAGATATACCCATACCTACTTAAATCATCAGTGAGGGTGAGAACATAACGATAGCCACCGCGAGCCTCAACACTCATTGGACCGCACACATCAGTATGTATGATTTCCAATAAGTCGGTTGCTCGCTCCATTGTTCCTGAGAACGGAGTCTTGGTCATTTTACCCATAAGGCATGGTTCGCACGTGTCAAATGATTCATAATCAAGAGACTCTAAAAGTCCATCAGCATGGAGCTTCTTCATGCGTTTGACACCTATGTGACCAAGGCGGCAGTGCCACAAGTATGTGGGACTATCATTATCAACTTTACTTCTTTTGGTACTCACATTATGAATATGTGTAGCATCACGTTCGAGATTCATAAAGAATAAACCATTCACCATAGGAGCATGACCATAAAACATATCTCTCATAAAAATGGAACAACCATTATTCTCAGATTTAAAAGAGTAGCCATCTCGAATTAAACGAGATCCCGATACAATGTTCATGCTCAAAGCTGGCACTAAATAACAATTATTAAGGTTTAAAACTAATCCCGAAGGGAGATGCAGAGGTAGCGTGCCGACGGCGATCACATTGACCTTGGAACCATTCCCGACGCGCATCGTCACCTCGTCCTTTGCCAGTTTCCGTTTATTCCGCAGCCCCTGCTTTGAGTTACAAATGTGAGCAACTGCACCGGTATCAAATACCCAGGAGCTACTACGGGCACTAGTAAGGTACACATCAATTACATGTATATCACATATACCTTTTGTTTTGCCGGCCTTCTTATCCGCTAAGTACTTAGGGCAGTTCCGCTTCCAGTGACCGCTTCCCTTGCAATAAAAGCACTCAGTCTCGGCTTGGGTCCATTCTTTGGCTTCTTCCCAGCAGCTTGCTTGCCGGGCGCGGCAACCTCCTTGCCGTCCTTCTTGAAGTTCTTTTTACCCTTGCCTTTCTTGAACTTAGTGGTTTTATTGACCATCAACACTTGATGTTCCTTCCTGACTTCTACCTCCGCTGATTTCAGCATAGCAAATACTTCAGGAATGGTCTTTTCCATCCCCTGCATATTGAAGTTCATCACAAAGCTCTTGTAGCTTGGTGGAAGCGACTGGAGGATTCTGTCAATGACCGCATCATCCGGGAGATTAACTCCCAGCTGAGTCAAGCGGTTATGCAACCCAGACATAGTGAGTATGTGCTCACTGACAGAACTGTTTTCCTCCATCTTACAGCTGAAGAATTTGTCGGAGACTTCATATCTCTCGACCCGGGCATGAGCTTGGAAAACCATTTTCAGCTCTTCGAACATCTCATATGCTCCATGTCTCTCAAAACGCTTTTGGAGCCCCGGCTCTAGGCTGTAAAGCATGCCGCACTGAACGAGGGAGTAGTCATCGAAACGTGCCTGCCAAGCGTTCATAACATCTTGTTCTGCAGGGAGAACGGGTGCGTCACCAAGCGGTGCTTGTAGGACATAATCTTTCTTGGCAGCTATGAGGATGATCCTCAGGTTCCGGACCCAGTCCGTATAGTTGCTGCCATCGTCTTTCAGCTTAGTTTTCTCTAGGAACGCGTTGAAGTTGAGGACTACGTTGGCCATTTGATCTACAAGACATATTGCAAAGATTTTAGACTAAGTTCATGATAATTAAGTTCAACTAATCAAATTATTAGTGAACTCCCACTTAGATTAGACATCCCTCTAGTCATCTAAGTATTACATGATCCGAGTTAAACTAGACCGTGTCCGATCATCACATGAGACGGACTAGTCAACATCGGTGAACATCTTTATGTTGATCGTATCTTCTATACGACTCATGCTCGACCTTTCGGTCTTCCGTGTTCCGAGGCCATGTCTGTACATGCTAGGCTCGTCAAGTCAACCTAAGTGTTTGCATGTGTAAATCTGTCTTACACCCGTTGTATTTGAACGTCTGAATAAAACACCCGATCATCACGTGGTGTTTTGAAACAGCGAACTGTCGCAACGGTGCACAGTTAGGGGGAACACTTCTTGAATTTATTGTGAGGGATCATCTTATTTACTACCGTCGTTCTAAGTAAACAAGATGCAAAACATGATAAACATCACATGCAATCAAATAATAAACGTGACATGATATGGCCAATATCACATAGCTCCTTTGATCTCCATCTTGGGGCTCCATGATCATCTTGTCACCGGCTTGACACCATGATCTCCATCATCATGATCTCCATCATCGTGTCTCCATGAAGTTGCTCGCCAACTATTACTTCTACTACTATGGCTAACGCGTTTAGCAATAAAGTAAAGTAATTTACATGGCGTTTCTCGATGACACGCAGGTCATTAAAAGAATAAAGACAACTCCTATGGCTCCTGCCGGTTGTCATACTCATCGACATGCAAGTCGTGAATCCTATTACAATAGCATGAACATCTCATACATCACATATAGATCATTCATCATTCATCACAACTTTGGCCATATCATATCACAAACCACTTGCTGCAAAAACAAGTTAGACGTCCTCTAATTGTTGTTGCAAGTTTTACGTGGCTGAATTAGGGTTCTAGCAAGAACGTTTTCTTACCTACGTTAAAGCCACAACGTGATTTGTCAACTTCTATTTACCCTTCATAAGGACCCTGTTCATCGATTCCGCTCCAACTAAAGTAGGAGAGACAGACACCCGCCAGCCACCTTATGCAACTAGTGCATGTTAGTCGGTGGAACCGGTCTCACGTAAGCGTACGTGTAAGGTTGGTCCGGGCCGCTTCATCCCACAATACCGCTGAAGCAAGAAAGGACTAGTAACGGCAAGAAAGTTGACAAATCTACGCCCACAACAAATTGTGTTCTACTCGCGCAAGAAGAACTACGCATAGACCTAGCTCATGATGCCACTGTAGGGGAACGTTGCAGAAAACAAAAATTTTCCTACTCGTTTCACCAAGATCATCTAGGAGTTCATCTAGCAACGAGTGATTAGATGCATCTACATACCTTTGTAGATCGCGAGCGGAAGCGTTCAAAAGAACGGTGATGATGTAGTCGTACTCGACGTGATCCAAATCACCGATGACCAGCGCCGAACGGACGGCACCTCCGCGTTCAACACACGTACGGAACAGCCACGTCTCCTCCTTCTTGATCCAGCAAGGGAGGGAGGAGAGGTTGAGGGAGATGGCACCAGCAGCAGCACGACGGCGTGGTGTTGATGGAGCTGCAGTACTCCGGCAGAGCTTCGCTAAGCACTATGGAGGTGGAGGAGGTGTTGGGGAGGGAGAAGGAGGCAACCAAAGGCCAAGGCGTTCAGGTATGAAGTCCCTCCTCTCCCCCACTATATATAGGGGTGCCAAGGGGGGTGGCCGGCCCTAGGAGATCCAATCTCCTAGGGGGTGCGGCGGCCAAGGGGGGTTTCCCTCCCCCCCAAGGCACCTAGGAGGTGCCTTACCCTCCTAGGACTCTTGCCCCCTTGAACCCTAGGCGCATGGGCCTATGTGGGGCTGGTGCCCTTGGCCCATTAGGCCAAGGCGCACCCCCTTACAGCCCATGTGGCCCCCCGGGACAGGTGGACCCACCCGGTGGACCCCCGGGACCCTTCCGGTGGTCCCGGTACAATACCGATAACCCCGAAACTTGTCCCGATGCCCGAAACAGGACTTCCCATATATAAATCTTTACCTCCGGACCATTCCGGAACTCCTCGTGACGTCCGGGATCTCATCCGGGACTCCGAACAACATTCGGGTTACTGCATGTACATATCCCTACAACCCTAGCGTAACCGAACCTTAAGTGTGTAGACCCTACGGGTTCGGGAGACAAGCAGACATGACCGAGACGACTCTCCGGTCAATAACCAACAGCGGGATCTGGATACCCATGTTGGCTCCCACATGCTCCACGATGATCTCATCGGATGAACCACGATGTCGAGGATTCTATCAACCCCGTACGCTATTCCCTTTGTCTATCGATATGTTACTTGCCCGAGACTCGATCGTCGGTATCCCAATACCTCGTTCAATCTCGTTACCGGCAAGTCACTTTACTCGTACCGTAATGCATGATCCCGTGACCAGACACTTGATCACTCTGAGCTCATTATGATGATGCATTACCGAGTGGGCCCAGTGATACCTCTCCGTCATACGGAGTGACAAATCCCAGTCTTGATCCATGTCACCCAACAGACACTTTCGGAGATACCCATAGTCTACCTTTATGGTCACCCAGTTACGTTGTGACGCTTGGCATACCCAAAGCACTCCTACGGTATCCGGGAGTTACACGATCTCATGGTCTAAGGAAAAGATACTTGACATTGGAAAACTATAGCAAACGAACTATACGATCTTGTGCTATGTTTTAGGATTGGATCTTGTCCATCACATCATTCTCCTAATGATGTGATCTCGTTATCAATGACATCCAGTGTCCATAGTCAGGAAACCATGACTATCTGTTGATCAACGAGCTAGTCAACTAGAGGCTCACTAGGGACACGTTGATGTCTGTTATTCACACATGTATTACGATTTCCGGATAACACAATTATAGCATGAATAAAGACAATTATCATGAACAAGGAAAAATAATAATAATCCTTTTATTATTGCCTCTAGGGCATATTTCCAACAGCGAGAGGGCCGGCCGGGGCCTTTTTGCCCACGGCCGAGCAAGAGGGAAGGGATTTCCTTCTTAATTCTTGCTTGATTAGATTGATACATCTCCTCTCTTTATATAGAGAGGTTTACTTGACTCCCAAGCAAGGCTTACTTGACCCCTAAGCAAGCGACTCTTATCTCTAATTAACCCTAAGACTAACGGGGCCCATTAGGCCCATTACATACTCTAACACTACACCCCACCTGGACAGACAGCTTGTCCTCGAGCTGCAGCCTAACCAACTTATAACCATGACTCGATGCAACACAAACCTAACACCTAAAAACAAGCCTTTTACATCTCGGCTTGTGTTATTACTCTCAACCTGAAATAGACTGTGACATTTTATTTTGGACGTGCACGTGTACAGCCACCTGGATCCCATGGACACCATGTGGACAAAAGGAGTGCATGTGTATGGCTGTTGGTCTGCACTGCACAGGGAAGAGTGGAGGGCTTGCGATGGAGAATGTCGAGGAGGGGTGCGCCCCCCCAACCGCCGATGTCACAGACTTTGAGGTCGCTGCCCACGGGGAAAACAGCATGTCCGCCGCCCGTGGGGGAAACCGCATGCCCAAAACCCCCGACGCAGCGGACGAGATTGAGGTCCTTTGCGCAGCGAAGGGCAACTTGAAGGAGCGCAACTGCAGACCACGCATCTCCCGCACACGCCGACGCGCTAGGAGGCCGCGTGCAGCAGCCTGCAGCCTCACCGCCGCCGGCACGTGGCGGGTAGCGATCCAAGATGGAAGCGGTGATGGCGGCGGCGGGGACTTGATCTGCTGGATGTGGACGCCTTGGGATGGCGGCGGCGCTGATGGGAACAAGGTCGTCGCAGTCCCGTTGTAGGGCATCCCATACTGGGCGGCGGAGCTGACCGGCGGTGGCTACTGCAGCTGCAGCGGCTGCTGCGGTGTCGCGCCGGGCAGTGGCAGCGGAGCGCCGGGCGCGGCGGAGGCCGCCAGGAGCGGTGGATGCAACTGCAGCCAGGGCTGGGCGGTGGTGGCGATGGATGTCAGCTGCAGCGCCCTGGCAAGCGCGGTGAAGGCTGCCTGGTGCGGCAGCTGCCATGGCAGCCAAGGCAGCGCGGTGTCGGCGATGGGCGGCGCAGTCGGGGGCGGCCCGTAGGACCCGGCCAAGAACAGGTGGATCTCCTGGACCACCTGGGTTAGGTCCCGCAGCACGCCGAACACCTCCTTCGGGGTGTAGGCGGCGGCCGATGGTGCGACCAGCGGCGCGGACGGGGAGGGCAGCGGCGCGGTGGTGACGGTCGCCAGCGGAAGCGACGGGGTGGGCGGCGGCGAAGACATGATCGGAACTGAGCTATCTGATATCAAATTGTTATGACGCTGCTAGAAGGAGGGCGCGAGAGGGCCGGCCGGGTGCCTTTTTGCCCATGGCCGGGCAAGAGGGAAGGGATTTCCTTCTTAATTCTTGCTTGATTAGATTGATACATCTCCTCTCTTTATATAGAGAGGTTTACTTGACTCTCAAGTAAGGCTTACTTGACCCCCGACTCTTATCTCTAATTAACCCTAAGACTAACGGGGCCCATTAAGCCCATTACGTACTCTAACAGGCGACCACTGCGGTTATTTAAGCATTGCGGACCGGTTGAGCAATTGAACCGGCTGTTTTTTTGGGAAAACGGGTGAATTTGGCGGTTTTTGCAAAACCGGGGGTTCAATGTCGTTTCCAGAAAAACTCCTCAATCAACTTATTTTTCCTGTGAACAAGCCAGGGGCAGAGAGGGAGAAGTGGAAAACATCGTTTCGGCCGAAATCCACTGCTCAGTTCGCTGAAGTTGCAAAAAGAAAAGTTCTCCCCTAGCCCTCGGGCGCCGCCGCCCCTTCCGCCGCCACCCCTTCCTGGCGCGGCGTCGCTTCGCCGCCGCCCTGCTTGGCCGCGCCACCCCGCGCTGGCGCTCCCTCTGTCCCTCTCCAGTCTCCACCCTTCACCGCCGTTCCGGCCTCCCGCCGTCCCGCGCCTGCAGACGCCCCCGCCTGGTCCCCTCGGTTGCCTCCCTTTGTCCGTTGTCTCCGGCGGTCCGGCCTTTCTCTGCGAGTCTGCTCCAATCAAGTCGTCCCAGAGGCCCTCCAGTGGACCAGCCGACCAGGACGCCGGTCGTCTCCCTCTGCTACAAACCAGGACACCCCGACCTCTGTCGACGCTGGTAATATTTCTTCTCTTTTCTATCTACCCAGTCCCATTCTTCTATGTTATATCCAGCATCCAGATGTGCATTGTGAAGTTGGTATGTGACTAAGCTACTGGAGTGTGTTGTTTTTGCCTTCGTGATGAGAAAATTTGATAAATAATTAGAGCAGTAGCTTGCTACCAGTGGCGGATCTAGGATTTTACACTAGGGTGTGGCAGCTAGATTTTTTTTTCATTAGCACAAATAAAACATGCTCCCACAAAAAACAAAACAAAACATGTGCATATAGTCGACACGCACCTTTAAGAGTATATGCTCTTCGAACTGCATCTTGATCATTGCCATTATAGCTTGCAATAGGCAACCTTTCTCCTGGATCCTGTGGAAGATGATCAATGCCATAAACTAGCGGTGGTGGCGGCGGTGGCGGTGGAGAGGAAACTTCAAGTGAAGCTGAATTTTGCCCTTCTGTAGCATCTGGAGCTGAAGATGCAATCCTCTTTGCTTCATGTTTCCGATAAAGAGATGCAATGTCGCAATTCCTCTTCATATTTCAACAATTCTACATGCAAAATTACAAAATCAATTCACTAGTTATTCAATTACATTTAATCAATTTATATATTTGTTGATCAATATCAAGTTGATCTGTTGATCTTGCACTTTACAAGGCAGAAAGCTGTTCAAAATTACAAGGATTAAAAAGAGAAGGTAGCAATGAACTAGCACCTGCCCTAAACGATGAAGCAGAAGTGCCCTTGATTATGATTAGTAATTAGGATCGAAAAGGAGAAACAACAACGAGCTAGCACCTGTCCAGAAAGAGTGAAGCGTCCTTGATTAGTACTCCCGTCGTACAAGTAGATTTAACTTTAATTAGTGCGTACTCCCTACTCCGCCACAACCTACACGCCAAGACGACCGTGTGCTCACCTGCTTGCGCTGCTGCTGGACGCTGGTCCTCTCCTGCTGCCGTGCTGCGCCATCACCCGTCGGCCTGCTGCTACTGCGCCACTAGGGCTACAGCTGATTCGATCGAGATTTCTGTGCCAGATCATGTAACCCAGTAGTTGTGCGATCGATCAGTTAGGGATTGATTGGACGGTGACTCTAACTGGGCTGGAGAGCTGGGCCTAAAGGGAACCCCCCCCCCCCCCCTGATATATATATGCACTGGGCCAGATTTCTTAGGGTGTGGCGGGCCACACCTACACCCTACTACATCCGCCCCTGCTTGCTACTCCCTCCGTAAGGAAATATAAGATCGTTTTCCCCCCTAATATATATATATATATATATATGCATTATATATATATATATATATATATATATATATATATATATATATATATATATATATATATATATATATATATGCATTGGGCCAGATTTCTTAGGGTGTGGCGGGTTACACCCTACTACATCCGCCCCTGCTTGCTACTCCCTCCGTAAAGAAATATAAGATCGTTTAGAGTGAGGGAGTGTTTGTTAATTGGTATTTTGAGTTGCTGCTTGCTATTGAATGAACTATGAGAATGATTCGTCATGTCTTGCTGCCTTGCTGTTGCTACTTGATGGGTATGTCTATGTCATGTATATGAGTTACTCCTCCCGTCCCATAATATAAGAGCGTTTGTGACACTAATGTATCATGTGGTTGCTGGTTACTCTGTCATGTTATTACAACTCATATACATGACATAGACACAACCAGCAAGTAGCAACAGCACCAGTTGCTGGTTGTGCCTCCTCTCATCTATCTCCCCGGGATGCCCTGGCCTCTCTCTCTCTCTCTCTCTCTCTCTCTCTCTCTCTCTCTCTCTCTGCACGAGCGGTGGCGGAGGTGGCACCGGAGAACGGGGGGCAGTGGGGGCCGACAATGGAGACCGCTCGTGCAGCAGCACACCCAACCTAGCGCCATAGCTGTTGTCGTTACATTGTTCGCTCTTGTCTTTTTCCCTGTTCGTGCAACATTTTTCTGACCTCTGACTGATGCGATTCTGTAATGGACACTGTATCCCTAGCTCCACTTTTTTAACTTGTGAACATGAAATTAGCTCCAGGTGATTCTGGACTATAATCGCATGAATGCAAGGTTAACTACAAGTCATCATATCATATGGCATACATTTTGCAGGGTTTGATGCTCTAAGGTTTCTCTGGCTTCGGTGTCATGGCTCCGCATTACCAAGCCACCACCCTGATTGCCTCCCCATCCTATCCAGATGCCATCACTTGGTCAAGTGACAACTTGGTGGCCGTTGCCTCTGGTCACATCATCACTATTCTGGTATGAGCAATTTCAGCGCCCTATCGTACCGCCTTCACTTTCACTCTCAGGTATTATGGTAATCAATCTATTGGATTGGCATTGCATTCGTCATGTTTTTCCTCTAGAACCCAGCAGCTCTTGATGGGCCTCGTGGACTCGTTGTGCTTCGCCCTAGGGATCCTTTTCCCATTGGAGTGGTCAACAGGGAAGGTAGGTCCTAAGTTGAATGTGTATTGTACATGTTAGTAGGGTACTCATGCAGTTTGATAGGCACAATGAGGTGAAATAATTATTTCATCCTGAGTCTTTTGTTTATGGTTGCATAGTCAGTATAATGCTTGTGAGAATTCAAGACTTGTAGTGTTAGTTTGGACACATCGTGAGCAATTTGATGTTTTAAAACGAGGCACTCAGTCAGTGCTTTTGTTGAGATCGTCAAAGGCCAACTCCAAAGGATGATGATGATTGATGTATCGATTTGTTTCAATCTGTGGCAAATATTGAAGAATTGTTCAGTTGTAGTGTAATAAGAAGTTTGTTAACATTGATATTGCAGTGAGAGTATGATATGCTAGTATGCTGTTCAAATGAAGTGAAAATACCACTTCTTTGGGACTACAATGGAATATCTGGATGGCATTTCAGAGGTCGGCTACTTTACGACAATTGGAAAACAGCAATTTTTGTTTCATTTGAAATCTTCTCAACATTTGCAGATCTCTTTGAACCAAGTTTAGTGCCAACATCCTTAGTGCGTGATACTGAACCATGTGCACGGTCAGTTTCATGGTCTCAACAAGGATTTGCTCCTAATTCTGGGTAATTTCTGTTGATTGATATATTAGATTCATGCATTCATCTTTTCGCCTAATAATTTTGTTTATATGGATCATTATTTCAGTTGTTTGTTGGCTGTCTGTACTGTTGATGGTCACGTGAATCTTTACCGTCCGCCAGTTTCTGAATTTTGTGATGACTGGGTTAAGGTAAACACCTGTTTGGCTAAAGTAGTTCATATTAAGACATCTGGAGTTAGAATCAGTAGCCACCATAATTCTCATTTTTCTGTATACTTGGGACTAAAGTTTGCATGATCCATATGCATATGGATCCTATAATTTTTATATATCAATAGCTCGCCATTAACAGCTTCACCTAGTTTGCAGTCAAGTTTTTATATGTTAATACCTTTTTTTCCACCTGTTACAAACAAAAGAAACTTGTACTCCCTCCGTCCCATAATATAAGAGCATTTTTGATACTATTATATTATGGGACGGAGGGAGTACATTACAATTTTGGGTCATAGTTTTTTTCATTTTTATTAAATCTCCCACAAGTTTGTTCTTGCCAAAGTTAATATTTCTTGTTTTCATTTCAATTTTATTTTCTTCTGTCATTGTGGAGTTATCACTTGGTCTAGGCCACAACTACAATTATGCTCATCAACTCCGAATTGGTTGGTTAGGTTGCGGATATATCTCAATTGTTGTTTAACTATTACCAAAATATAAACTTCGGAGAGGATGATGGTCCAGATTCATTTCCTCAGGTACGCTGCCTTCCACCTGAGCACCGAGGTTTCCCTGATTATTGTAGAATTTTGTTGTTGACAGTTTTCTCTCATACATTAGGAAAAGGCAAATATTGACCACGCTCCTCAGGTATGCTCCCTTCCACTTGAGCACTGAGTGGTTTTCTTGATTATCATAGAATATCGTCATGATTTTTTCCCCTTCATATATTAGGAAAAGTTAAATAACAAGCACACACTGGACACAGGATATGCCGGTGAATTGCAAGAACCTCTTTCTCGCAGGGGTCCTGGACGGAGAAAAAGGAAGCCAGTAAGGTGAATGGTACTGTCTGTTAAATCATCAAAGCTTTACAATTTTCACTGAAAAACATAACCAAGTTTTGAAACAACAAGATAATCCAAAGGGGTTAGTTCAAGAAAAATGATAAGATTGATTCACATGCCTTAGTGGCTCGGTGACGGAAAAGTAGTTTGTGTGAAAAGATTTGCATGCCAGTACAGTTCTAGATCATATTAACAGCGACTCTAGAGAAATATGGGTTTAGAAGTTTGCTCTGGGCCTCACACTTTCAACACTTGTTTTCTGGGAGACAGATTGTACCTTTATTGCATTTGGCATTTTCTCTGTGAGTGAAGTCCAATGCTTAGTGAGCAATGATGGCCTCCAATCATAAGAAGTTAGTAGATTGCATTAACAGAGCACCACCGGTTTGCAAAGCCCTTATATCTAAGGAACTCGAAAAGGAATGACCACGCCGCAGTATCTAAGGCTTTAGCTATGTCGAGCTTCAGCAATAAGCATTGACCTCTCTTTTGGTAGAATTAAAAAGGAGCATTCAAAGTTTTGGCCATGTTTACAAAGCACCTAAAGCTGACTCATTATATAAAGGAATGTATGTCACCTTGTGTGGTTATAAATCTACACTGCAATGGGAAAGCTATGCACGCTTTTCTGTTGTAGTATTGATAGTTAATCTGAGAAATAAGGTAAGCCAAGCTAAGGGTGCACGACATTGCTAAAAATTTATCATCTTAGCTATTATCTAGTGCCAACTGTTGATATATCAGCCTCATCTACCACACGTAAACAAGGTACATAGGGGTGTTCGGTTTCAACTTTCAAACCCATCATGCCACATTTCTACTAGCATATGTTTTGGTCTTTAACTGATTTATTTTATTTTCATTTGAAATGCCAACATCTTTTGGTGGCCTTCTAGCATTCTTATATTGTGCCTGAACGACCATTCAAAATAAATTTGTGCCTGAATTTATTTGAAGTGGATTTTGACTGATTGTAGAGTTGAAGGCTATGTTTATGATGATGATGATGGAGATGATACTTCAAAGGATGCAGACTTCTCTCTGAATCCATGCCCTACATTAACGAAGATACCTATGAAAAAGGTAGTTTTTACATGTTGATATGTAGGCTTATGTTCAGTTTAACTTGATTAATTTGAGAAATTTGACAAAATGACACATTTTTTCTTTGACTTTGCTTCAAAGGCACATGTTCCATTGTCTTTGCCAAAAAGACACATATTTGGATGACTAGTAGACAAAATGACATAGTTTGTGTTTTTTTTCTTCTCATTTTTGTGTTTTAGGGCCACATGTCAGACTTTGTTGGATGAATATGCCCTCTGGTCTAACTCCCTGTGCATCTCCTGATCAAATCGATCAGAACTGGTTTTAGAAGCGATCGGATTGATCAAAATCGATCGACTCCTCTCCTCGCCTTTCCCCGGCCGCCCCTCACCTTGTTCTGCCCCTCGCCGATGCCTACCCGCTGCCTCGGCGCGTCCCTCCCTCTAGCTTGCCGTCGTCCCTCCTCTGTCTGTCTCGGCCGGTGGTACCTGGAACTAGGCCGTGCGGTGGCTGCCCCGGAGCAGGTGTGGCTTGGCTGCTGTGGTGGACCGGGAGCAGCCGACAGGCGAGGGGCGTGCTGAGGTGCCCCTCCCAGCCGTCCGTTTTTGTGTGTGCTGAGGACGGCGGCAACTTGTTGGTTCTGCCAACTTGTGCATTGGTGGTGCAACTGGCCCCAGCCAGGCGCTGCTTGCTCTCCTCACTGGAGGTACTTGTAGGCTGTTGGTGTTTGGCTGTTGCTCCTCTATCTGTAGCAGCGAGCGTAGCAGCTGCTTGCTGCCTGTTGTCTTTTGGATGTCATCAACATTTTGGCAATGTAATTAATTGTATCGTTTGCTGTTCATGAGATGAGTGAGGCCGGGGTAAAGCCCAGCAGCGCGACGCCTCTCTGCTCTTTCTTCTCTCCAGGTTGCACGTACCGGCCCTAATTGATCGATCGGTCTTTTTTAAATTGAAATGGGAGCAGGCTACAGCAAAAATACCAGGAACATTTTCGTCCTAAAAACTCTGACATGTGACCTCGGGATGAAAAAAATGAGAAAAAGACAGTGTCATTTTGTCTAACTGTCAACCAAGTATGTGCCATTCTGGCATGGACAATGAAAGGTGTGCTTCTAGAGCAAAGGCATAGGAAAAGTGTGTCATTTTGTGAATTCTTCTTATTTTTAACTCACATACATGGTTGTCTTTTATCTGATTCTGGATTTAACTTTGGCCCAATTGTGATTCCAGATTGACATGCCTGTGCATGAAATGGCTGTTGTAATTGCACAAGCTGGCTCACAAAATACCAAAGAAGCATTCTCTTGCAATGGAGAAAACAAACTTCTTCCTCTGATCACAGCAAAACAATATTCACGTCGCAATGCACTTTTGTTTTCTCTCGTAGTTGCATGGTCACCAGTTTTGCCATCACACAACGCTATTTCTCATTGGTGTATTCTTGCTGTTGGCTCAAAGTCTGGGGATGTTTCATTTTGGAAAATCAATAAGCCCGAGCACTACACAATAGATGTTTGCACTGTTACCAAAGATCCAATATTCGTTGGGGTTCTTCAAGCTCATAATTCATCGGTTTGTGCCATTAGTTGGGAAGTTTCATGTTCAAGATCTTCAAGGTCTTCATTACTTTTAGCAACTGGATGCTCGGATGGAAGGCAAGCACATTTTTACTTATTCTTTGTAAATGTTGCAACCTTATTGTTTGTCTTTAAATGGTTTCATTGAGCTTGATTCATGACAAGTAGAAAAGGGTACCTATGTTTAATTAATTAGAAATAAGATGTTTTGTGCTATTTCGCACGAAGTCCTGGATGCTAGATCAGCAACATAGAACCCGTGCAATCAATGATTTTCCATGAACTTTTTTCAGTGTGAAGATATGGTCAGGTGATATCGAAGGATCGAATCAATGTACAGATGCGAAAGAAGTGTCATTTTCGTCAGTCACAGAGGTACATATTAAGCAACATCTTTGTACCTGTGTTTATTTGATGCATATAGGTGGATATTTCAGACTAATTGATGTAACATCCAATGAATATAGGCATGCTTGTCTTTAGCTTTATTGCTGTGGCTGCTCTAATTATATACTCAATTCTGAAATGTTCCTCTTTTCAGGTGACCACTAATTCATCAGCTCCTGTCTCATCAATTTCATTGTCCACACCAGCTCAGCCTCGACAAGAGGTTAATTTGGCAGTTGGAAGAGTATCTGGATCACTGGAAACATGGATATTGGACCTGTGCAGCAACGAAGTTGAGAATAGCAGTGAATGTCATGCACATGATCGAGTGGTAAAATTTCATTGTAATCAAATGTCTTTTCTCCAATAAAATTCAACTAATTGTCAACACTACCATAGGTGACAGGTTTATCATGGGGTTTAGATGGCCACTGTTTATACAGCTGCAGTCAGGTGCATTAACTTGTCGCAACTCTGTGATTATTCCTTCTGATTGTGGCAGGGTAAAGAAAATCATGAAATTGTGTCCTCTGCTACCCTTGGCTCCTAGTAGGTTACCTTAGCCGGTCCCTTAGCTCCCCCAGGGAGTGGCAATACTACTATCTGAAGTCCTAATAAATTTTGTTACTATGGTAGTGTGGGTAGTATGTGCTTATTTGGTTGTTAAAGTAACGAAAACGCTCCAAATATGCTAGAATTAACAACATAATCATTACTAATATTGTGAGATGGATACTGATGTCAACTGACAACCAATACCATGTGAACATCCCATGCCAATGCCATCATATGACATGTTGCTATGGCATGTTATGTCGTAATGTCGGTATTTCTCTGGGTGTATTATGGTCCAATGAAACTCATTGGAGTGGTGGGGGGTTTAGTTCAAGTAACTGAAACTTTGAGGACATGAGTGAGAAGGTAAACGGAGTGCCGGATGTATGTCGACAGTTATCCCAAGCTAAAAGGCTAGTTAACCACTTGACCTAGTTATGGATAATTAGTCAATGACCGCTGTCTTGGTCCCTTGACATATGTTGTATTAGTACTGTTGGCTATGTACTAGTACTACTGTGCTTATCCCGACACCTTTTTGTTAGTGTTATCCAAGCTTTGTTGCAAACTTGTAACTGCTAAAAATTTACGAGTCCCTTTTGATGCCTTCTGTATTTGATGGAGTTACTTTAGTTTTTCACAAATATGCTTCTAACAATAACTCCCATGTCCATGTTATTTTCTTGCACCTGAATTGTATTATACTGCACAGTATTATTTTGTGTCATCCTAAACTTTGTTTTTCATGCGGATTCTGCAAATTTCTCATCTTTATCAGGATAATTCTGCGCGCTGTTGGATCTTTGAAAAGAATCAACTTGAAGAAGTTCCCGTGCACACAAATTTCCCAGAGCTAAAAGAATCAATAGATGTAAAACTGAGACTCCTTGTTGACCTTCGCCTTTTTCCTGAATTTGTGAGCTTGTATCATACTAACTGGTATCTCAAATGTTCATGCAGCTCTCAGTAGTATCTCATCAATGCTTTGGTCTTACACTTTCACCTGGAGAAGTAATGATTGCTGTGGTATGCTGTAGGTTGTTCCTTAAATCTGACATTTGTTGCTCAACTGCGACTTTTGCACTTGAGCTTGTGTACATAAGCTACACCAATTGATGGATATTGTCTCTTTCAGGTCCGCAGCTTGGATCCAAATATGCTAGACCAGATGTACCAAGCCAGGTATTATTTATGAGCTTAGTATAGGAAGCACTGGAGTCTTGTAATAGAAATCTTCATGTATTGACTGCTTTGAGATAAAAGTCCATCGTCAATTCATCATGGTAACATTTTGTGAACAAAAACAACAGGACACAAAAGGCAGTGGTTGAGTTCATTTGGATTGGTGGCCAGTTCCTTGGCATTCCACTAAACAAGGACATATATATCTCCAACAAACAATCTGCAAAGTCATCCGAGACTAACTTCTTATGGTGGGGTTCCAACATTCTTTGGTCATTGAACAATTATGAAAAATGTGAAACCGGACTTGTCTTATGGGATGTCATAGCTGCTTTACAAGTGCTCATGAAATCCGCACCAGCATTTTTGGAGACACTAATGCATAAATGGGTCTCAGATTTGTTTTCAGATGATCAACAACGTGTTTCTATCGATACCCTGTGTCAGTGTAGAAAGGACATGATGTCCAATGTCAGCTCGCGGAAGCTACACCTGTTGAATATCATTTGTAGGAAAGTAATGCTTCGTGATCCTGCTGGAGAAAATGGCAATAACACATCAACTGATTTGTGGAGCAGTCTTCTGTTGAGCAGCGAAAGAGAGCTACGAGAGAGACTTGTGGCTTTCACTTTTGCTGCTGTCTTGAATCGAATGTCATATTTTCGCAAGGGCGCATGTGCTGAAAACATGTGGTTTCCTGTTGGTGTTGCCCAGATGCGTTCTTGGGTGTCTATGAACAGTGGAGGAGTGCATAATCAGCTCAGGTCTCTCAGTTCGACAATTAAGCGTCTTGGAAGCAGGTATTCAGTTTTTGCTAGATTTATTATTCATCTACTCTATAAGCTGATTCCATTACTTCAAGGACCTAAAGTAATCTATTAGTTTTGTCAGTTCATTGAACTGTAAAATTGGGCATTCAGTATATCTGCTTTAAATTGTTTTTCTGTTGCAGGATCAACTCTGTGTGTGAATACTCAGCTAAAGAAACCTGTGCCTATTGCTCCACACCGGTTCACTTCGAGTCACCTGACATAGCCTTGTGTGGAAGTGTCAATCCTGCTATTGTTCCGACAGAAAGGCACAAGCTGTCAAGATGTGCAGCATCGATGCGCTTATGCTCTGTTCTGGAACCAACTTGGTACTGTGTATGTTGTGGAGGAATGGTTGATAAGCTTGTGCCTGAGACCTATTTCGCCATGAAGACATCTCCTTTGTTGGGTGCTGCCAATCCAGACGATGAATCATCACTTTACTCAGCACCTGCTGTTCCTCGTTGCCCCTTCTGCGGCATATTGCTGCAGAGGTTGATGCCAGAGTTCCTGCTCTCCGTCTCCCCGGTATAGAAGCTAGCGAGACTTTTTTGCTCAAGTGCACATCGTCTCTTTTTGCATTATTGTGCGTTTGTTGTTTATTCCTAGAGGCTGCCAAAAAAGGATGGAAAGCAACATCATCATGAGTAAGTCCTGAACTTCTTTTATCTATATGTTTGAATTACTGAGCTCCAAACACCCTTTTAACACATGATTAGGAAGTTTCTACGGAATATGACCAGGAACGATATGAGCTTTATCTTCCATACAGCACGCACATTATATTACTCTACTACTTTTTAATAGGCCTGTTATTAGGCTATTGGTTGATTGTGCCACTGAGTTTCTTATAATGGTATTTCAGCGCCAGCATGATTGTTCTTGGGGAGATGCTTGTTTTGAATATTATGTTGGTCAGCGCGTGCAGTGGCATCTGTAGCTTCGGTAGAGATCGAGGAAGAGCCAGATAGTCTAAAGGCAGAAGGAAATGGTTCAAGAGAAGAGGCCTAGCGGCTTAAAGCCTTCACCGTTCTTCATCATGTTGTACTACGGATTAATGTTTGCTCTTTTGTTTTTCCTGTTGTCTCTGACGGTCCAAAAGGCTTCTAGGACTCGTAACTGGTCAAGTGTTTTAACATATGATGTACACACGATTATTTTACTATAGGGTTTTCATGTCTCGATTTATATGATGCGTCATTTTAGCTTGTGGTGAGGCTATGCTTGAGATTGTTGGTTACTTATATATAGTAATAGACAGAAGCAAGTGAGTTTGACAAAAACAGAATGTATAACATATACAGAGAGGGCTGTGGAGCAGATTTGTTCGATTTTGGAGGATCATAATCCACCATCTGCCGGGTACTATCTTATTTTGTGCTACTTATGCCGGAGTAACCATCTAGTGGCTGGTGACTCCTAACATAGTCTTGATAGATCTGTAGATCGGGTAGGCTTAGGTATTAGCGGTAGATTTATCTTCTCCTTTGCTTGAAGAGCTCGAGTCATTGGCCATGGTGAAGAAGGTGGCGGCGGAGAGTGAGCAGCGGCAGTGGTGGTGCTTCCCATCACTTCGGGCTAACCTAGATCGGTAGGTTTATCGGTGGGGTTTGCGGCAGCATGATGAACCTCTTAGTGCGTGCCCCGGCCCCCACCTCTTTATATAGCCCGCGTGACAAGGGCGCATCAACCATAGGCGGGTTGAGTGGCCCCGATTAGGGATCAGGGCGCGGATCTAAGGGTCTAGTGGGCCGTTGGGCACACGCGGTGGAGATCAACCTAACATTCCCCTCAACCCCCCCTCCCCTCTCAACTTTACTTTTAACCATATATTTTTCACTTTACTCGTTTCATCACAGATCAATACATAGAACATGTTTCATCGTCACAGCTCAATTGCCGATAGAATCTGACAACTACAGCATACCTCTTTGTTTTGAAACAAATTTTGTTTCTTTTGGGCCTCTCATGATCTAGGAACCATAGGCTTTCTATTAAACCCATGCCGGCTAAGTGTTCCTTGAACACATTGGGTGGTAAGCCTTTCGTAAGCGGATCCGCAGGCATATCCTTTGTCCTTGTATGCTCGAGACTTATAGTGTGATCCTGGATTTTATCTTTCACAACATAATACTTTATCTCTATTGTTTTGGCAACATTACTCGACTTCTTGTTGTGAGCATAGAATATTGTGGGCTGATTGTCACAATACATCTTTAGTGGTTTGTCAATACAATCTATCACTTTCAGGTCGGGTATAAATTTCTTTAACCATATCGCCTGCCTCGTGGCCTCATAACATGCTATAAATTCTGCATTCATCGTGGACGATGCAACTATTGACTGTTTGGAGCTTCTCCACGAAATAGCCCCTCCAGCGAGAGTGAACATGTATCCTGACGTGGATTTTCTATCATCTCTGTCTCCCGCAAAATCTGCATCTGAATACCCTCTTATCTCTAGGGAATCAGATCTCCTGTATGTTAGCATGTGGTCCTTCGTGCCTTGCGCATAACGCAATGCTTTCTTTACCATCTTCCAGTGCTTTGTGCTTGGATTCTCTTGATATCTATCGAGTACCCCGGTGATGAAAGCTAAGTCAGGGCGAGTGCATACTTGTGCATACTGTAAACTTCCAACAGCCGAAACATATGGTACTGCTTTCATTTGATCGATCTCGTACTGGTTCTTGGGACATTGGAATTTCCCAAAACTGTCGCCCTTGACTATAGGAGCAAGTGTGGCTTTACTCGCATGCATATTATACTTTTTAAGAACCTTTTCTAAATATTCCTTCTATGATAGTCCTAAAGCTCCATTTTTCCTATCTCGGTGAATTTCTATGCCCAAAACATATGATGCTTCACCAAGATCTGTTATATCAAAATTTGAGGACAAGAACTTCTTTACTGCTAGCAAGCAAGATATCATCCACATACAAGATTAGGAAAATATATTTTCCATTTTTAAACTTTGCATAAATGCAGTTGTCCTCAACATTCTCTTTAAATCCAAAACTTTAGTTGTCTCATTAAACTTTAGATACCACTGTCTAGAGTCTTGTCTTAATCATAAATAGATTTCTTCAGGCGACATCCCATATCTTTCTTGCCTTCCATGATAAAACCCTTGGGTTGTTTCATGTAAACATTTTCTTTTAAATCCCCGTTCAAAAATGCCGTCTTTACATCCATTTGATGTAACTCTAAATCAAAATGTGCAACTAATGCCATTATGATTCTGAAGGAATCCTTACATGAGATTGGGGGAGATGCCTCATTGTAATCTGTCCCTTCTCTTTGTGTAAATCCTTTTGCCACAAGTCATGCTTTATACTTTCCTACATTCCCTTTGGAGTCATACTTATTTTTGTAGACCCATTTACAGCCTACTGTTTTGGCTCCTTTAGGAATATTCTCAAAGTCCCAAACATCTTTGGAACTCATCGATTTCATGTCGTCTTCCATTGCCTCCAGCCACTTTGATGAGTGAGGGCTTCTCATGGCTTCTTCATACGAAGTGGGATCACCTTCCATATGAACTATTTCTGTGTTATAAACTTTATAATCAGTAGAAATAACTGACCTTTTGGGTCTTGTAGACCTTCTAAGGGCCTCACCCCTAGGCTCATTTTGTGCCTCATCTTCCGGCACATCTTCTAAAAGTGGCTGTTGCACCTCCCTTTCATGCTCAACGACGGGTTCAGCTGACTCCTGACGGACAGGTTCCGGATCTTCTCCCATAGTTATCATGGGTGGAGTTACAACAGGTGCTTGCATTGCAACCTCAGGGATTGTCGATGCATGTACAACAGGTAGTGAGAAAAATGGCTCCTGAATCATCGGATTAGGTGCATGCACCCTCTTCTCCTCAAGATCAATTTTCCGAGCTACCATGCTCCCCTCATCATTTCGTCCTCTAAGAAGACTGCATGTCTTGTTTCTAAAAACTTTGTGTATCTCTTTGGATAGTAGAAACGAAAACCTTTTGATCTACCAGGATAGCCAATGAAGTGGCAACCGAATGTTTTGGGATTTGCAATATTTGGATTAAACACTTTGGCCTCAGCTAGGCTCCCCCAGGGAGGGTCCTGTTCCTGTCCACAATTCATATGATATTTTGGGCACCGACTTGCTTGGCACTCTATTGAGAATGTGAATGGCGGTTTTAAGCGCCTCCATCCATAATCCCAATGGCAAGGTGGAGTAACTCATCATGCTGCACACCATATCCATAAGTGTACGGTTACGCCTTTCAGCTACTCCATTTTGCTGAGGCTCGCCCGACATTGAATACCGGGCCACTATGCCAGTCGCTTGTAAGAACTTTGCAAAAGGTCCAGGGACTTAGCCATATGGAGTGTGCCGACTGTAGTACTCCCCCCATGGTTAGATCTTACTATCTTTATTCTTTTATCATGCTGATTTTCAACTTCAACTTTGAATATTTTAAATTTATCCAACGCTTCAGATCTTTCTTTGATTGGATAAATATAACCATATCGGGAGTAATCATCTATGAATGTTATGAACGAGTCATAGCCATCCACACTTTTCACAGGAAATGGTCCAGAAATGTCAGTGTGAATGATTTCTAGTGTTCCTGTGCTACGGTTTGCACCCTTTTTGATTTGTTTTACACACTTTCCTTTAATGCACTCTATGCATTGCTCTATGTCTGAGAACTCTAATGGAGGAAGAATTTCATTTTTAACTAGTCTTTCTATTCTCCCCCTCGAAATATGGCCCAAGCAATAGTGCCATAATTTCGATGAGTCATGAGTTCTCTTTCTTTTCTTTTGTTCTTTATCCAACACGAAAACATGCTCATTCACATTACACACATAATACACTTTTTCACGTAGTGATAATAAATAAAGCTCATCGTGTAGGAAAGCAACACCCACATGAGTATTATTAAACCATATGGCACACTTGCCATGTCCAAAGTGACATTCATAATGATCTTTATACAAACACGAAACACTAATTAAGTTTTTGTGGCATGAAGGAACATATAAAACATCTCTAAGCAGACGCATGAATCCATCAGCTAACTCTAGGAGATGTTGCCGACAGCTTCAACTTCCGCTTCAACTCCATTTGCAACTTCAATGTATCTTTCGCTTCTTTGCGTAGTCCGCATCGAATGGAATCCCTGTAATGAATTTGCAACATGAACAGTTGCTCCTGAGTCAATCCACCAAGTAGATTCCGAAAACTGTGTATACAAGGATTCATTTACAAAGAAAACAATGTTGTTACCTCTCTTTGCCATTATTGACTTTAGCCAAACAGGGCAATCTTTCTTGTAGTGCCTAGTCTGCTTACAATGGAGGCATGTATCTTTGTCCATTGGGAAAGGCTTTTGCTGATGCTGATATTGAGCTTTTCCATGTGGCTTTGAAGGGGGACCTTTGCCATTCTGATTGTAGTTCTTTTCTTATTATCCTTCACATAGTTCATAAAACCACCATGTGAGGTTTTAAGTCATTACTCTTCTTGCACACACATGGCTATAGTCTTTTCAATGTCCCATTTTTCATGCGACATGTTGTAGTTGACAATAAAGGTGTCAAACTCTTTCGACAATGAAGCCATAACCAGGTAAACAAAGAATGCAGGCTTGAGCTCCAAATCCGCATCCATGGGTTTAAGCTTAGTTGCCATGTTGCTTATGCTGAGGATGTGCTCTCTTATGCCATGTCCACCGCATGTGTACTTTTCTGTCACCAGCTGCTTTAGCAACTGGGTAGCATATATATTTGAAGAACCAGTGAACCGGCTCTTTATCTTTTCAAGAAACTCCCATATAGAAGTACACTCTGCAATTGAGCCCACAATAGCATTCTCAATTGTGTTCTTTATGAAAGCCATGCACTTTTTATTGGCGGTGAGCCACTTTTGGTTTTCGAGGGTATATGACATCTCCACTGGAGCATGTTCCCTCTGCCTTTTCGTCCAAGCAGCATCATCATCTTTTGCACCTCTGACTGGCTCTGGTGGTTTGACCGGCTGTGGGGTGTCCACAACCCAGTACACCTCAGCACAAACAAAAGCCAAGTCAACTTTCTTTCTCCATTCAGTGTAGTTATCATCTGTGAGGGTTGGAACATCCCTGAGGCAACTCATGAAGTGGAAACCTCCTGAAACCACAATGAGGTGAGATCATAACAACAATTGCATGCATTAATCCAACGTTCGTCAAAATTAAACATACAACTATTTATGCAATTAAATCTATATCACCATTGGGCAAAAGTAGAATAAATGCACCTGTCACGCCCAAGATGCGACCCTATCCTAAAGGAACTTGAAGGTCCCACCAAGGATAGAAGCGCATCTTGAAGACGCTTTTGCAAGGTGGATATCATTACATCAAACCATTACATAATAGTTGGGGATACATACATAAGGCACAAACGCCCCGAGAATACATCAACATCATACAAGAGATCAACATCCGACTACGGATGGTACACAAACAGAAACTCAAACAATATCCACCCTGCTAGCCCAGGCTGCCGACCTGGAACCTATCCCCTGATCGGAGAAGAAGCAGAAGAAGAACTCCAAAACAAGCAAACATCACTCTCGCGCCATGATCGTCGCAAAACCTGTACCTGCAACTGTTGTTGTAGTAATCTGTGAGCCACGAGGACTCAGCAATCCCATTACCATGGGTATCAAGACTAGCAAAGCTGAAAGATCGTGGATGTCGCCTAGAGGGGGGGGGGTGAATAGGCGTTTTAAAATAATTACACTTTAGGCTTGAACAAATGCGGAATAAACCTAACGGTTAATTTGTCAAGCACAAAACCTACAACAACTGGGCTCACCTATGTGCACCAACAACTTATGCTAAGCAAGATAAGAAACTATGTGATAGCAAGATATATGACAAGAACAATATGGCTATCACAAAGTAAAGTGCATAAGTAAAGGGCTCGGGTAAGATATAACCGAGGTACGCGGAGACGATGATGTATCCCGAAGTTCACACCCTTGCGGATGCTAATCTCCGTTTGGAGCGGTGTCGAGGCACAATGCTCCCCAAGAAGCCACTAGGGCCACCGTAATCTCCTCACGCCCTCGCACAATGCAAGATGCCGTGATTCCACTAAGGGACCCTTGAGGGCGGTCACCGAACCCGTACAAATGGCAACCCTTGGGGGCGGTCACCGAACCCGTACACTTTGGCAACCCTTGGGGGTGGTCACCGGAACCCGTCAAATTGCTCGCGGCGATCTCCACAACCTAATTGGAGACCCCGACGCTTGCCCGGAGCTTTACACCATAATGATTGAGCTCCGAACACCACCAACCGTCTAGGGCGCCCAAGCACCCAAGAGGAACAAGCTCAAGGGCACCAAGCACCCAAGAGTAATAAGCTTCTCAACTTGTAACTTCCACGTATCACGTGGAGAACTCAAATCGATGCACCAAATGCAATGGCAAGGGCACACAGAGTGCCCAAGTCCTTCTCTCCCAAATCCCACCAAGGCAACTAATGCTAGGGAGGAAAATGAGAGGAAGAACGAAAGAAGATCACGAAGAACTCCAAGATCTAGATCCAAGGGGTTCCCCTCACTTAGAGGAGAAAGTGATTGGTGGAAACATGGATCTAGATCTCCTCTCTCTTTTCCCTCAGGAACTAGCAAGAATCATTGGAGGGATTGAGAGTTAGCAAGCTCGAAGAATGTCAACAATGGGGGAAGAACACGAGCTCAAAGGATAAGGCTGAATGGGGAAGAAGACCCCCTTTTATAGGAGCTCCCGAATCCAACCGTTATGCTCACAGCCCGCACAGAGCAGTACTACCGCTCCAAGGAGCGGTACTACCGCTAGGGCGGTAGTACCCCTTCGAAACACAACAGCGAGGAGGCAAAAAGGCCAGAAGAACCGTCGGAGCGGTAGTACTGCTCGACCTCACGGTACTACCGCAAATGGTAGCGGTACTACTGCTTGCGAGCGGTACTAAAAAAATACTTCTATGCCTACTTCCGCTGAGCAAAACACGAGATTTTGGTCCGGAGCGGTACTACCGGTTAGGAGCCGCGGTAATACTGCTCTGGAGCGGTACTACCGCTCAGGAGCCGCGGTAGTAAAAAATTACATCCGCTCTAGTCGCGGTAGTACCGCTGCAGCCTTTACCAAAACAGCCACAACTTTTGCAAACGGACTCCGAATTCAACGAAACCAAGTTTGTTGGAAAGCTAACGACATGGGCTAACACAATCTTGATAGAAATGTCAAGAATAAGCAAATGAGAAAAGTCCCAAAAGAAAATGGTGAGAACCCTTCATCGGATAAGACCGGTAAAACCTCCAACACCGAAAACATCATAGAAGACGCATGCGAACTCCGTTTTCGATGAACTCAAGCTTGTCATCAAGATGACCATAAGCTATAATACTCACAAAGATAACCCAACAAGAACCAAGAAACATGATGCAAGGATGCAATGGTTTGAGCTCTCTACTAACGATACGATCAAGCTACCAACTTGAGAGCCCCCCTTGATAGTACGGCAAACGATCCTATAACTCGGTCTCCCAACTACCACCACGAGACCGGTAAAATAGAAAACCTATCAAGGGCAAACCTTTGCCTTGCACATGGTCCACTTGAGCTAGATGAAGACGATCTTGACTCCCTCAAGTTGGACCACCTTTCTTGATTGCGTTGGCTCGATGAAGACTAGATGATTGCTCCCCCATAGTCCACTATGGGTGAGCCACTCTTAGGCACATCTTCACAAGTCCATTGACACCACAATGGATGGCAAGATTCAAGCACTTGATCTCTTCGTGATGCTCCACTTGAACTTGCACACGGCAATCTTGATGACGATCACCACTTGATGTCATCCTTTCCATGGGTTGTATGATATCTTCCTCTTGATGCAAGCCCATGGACACGTACCTAACCCCACATAGAACTCTCACATAGACCATGGGTTAGTACACAAAGTGCAATGGACAATGCTTACCATACCATGGGATCACTTGATCCCTCTCGGTACATCTTCTACGCTTTGTGAGTTGATCAACTTGATTCACTCTTGACTTAGTCTTGATCAACCTTGAATCTTTCCAACTCTCTTCATTTGGATGATGTCTTGAAGGTAAACATGAATGATCACACAATCTTCTTCTTCAAGACATGCTTGCAATAAGGTCAACACTCACATGACCAATCTTTGGATAATTCCTTAATAGCACCTTGGTCAACTCATAAACTCCTTGAAACCAACACATGGACTTCAAGAAAAGCCTATGGACAAATCCTTCAAATATAACTCAAGACAACCATTAGTCCATAGAGATCGTCATCAATTACCAAAACCAAACATGGGGGCACCGCATGTTCTTTCAATCTCCCCCATTTTGGTAATTGATGACAATCACTTTCAAGAGAGTTTATATAAGGAATTATGCTTCACTATGCAATGCAACAACCAATAGTGCATGCATATGAGATGCAAATGCTAAGGAACAAAACCAAAGCAAGAAGAGATAACTCTCTAAACTTCTCCACAAAACTCTCTGAAACTTCTCCCCCATTGGCATCGATTGCCAAAATGGGTGAAAAGCTATAAATTGTGGTCCTCCATAAATTGTGTATTTCTTCACAAGAAAGTGGAATGCAATACACATATCCAACGGTAAATACTTGGAGGAACACAAACTATATTGAGGCACAAAGATTGCTAAAGAATGATATGCCACAAGGACATAACAATGAGAGGCACAAGCAATCAAGAAATCAAAAGATACCGATTGAAGCAAGCAATCAAAGGATATCAATTGAAACAACTAGACCAAAGATCCTACGAGCCACATGAATAAAGGATATTATGATATGGGCAAAGGAGTGTTCTAAAGAAACTAGAGAAGCTCCCCGTGATTTGTGCACACATAGGAATATTTGTATTTGGATACAAAGTGCACAAAATAGGATCATAGCTCCCCCAAAATCAATAGAAACTTACAACAAGTGCAAGTGAGCATATAGGAAACAAAGCCTAGTACTTGCAACAAACACATGATTGAGCAACAAGTAAAAGAGGCAACTTAAGAATGGGCTCAACCAAAATGATGTGTGTGAGTCAAGGCAATGCACTTGAGAAGACTAATGTACGGATGAGCATTAAGCATCAATAAAGTCTTGAAAGAATGAGGCACACGGTGCAAGGCCTATCATTCCCATGCACAACTAGCAAATGCGTTCACAAGCTTACTAATAAGCATATAAAGAACATATGCTTGTGACAACCCGTGGTGAAGATAGAAGATGAAAGCCTCATCAAGACGAGGGATACCAATTAAGATGGCAAAAGCCTCATAAAGATAAGCATGAGGAAAATAATCTTCACCACACAAGAGTGCATCAATATGCAACGATAGAGGACACGCACTCAAGGCAAAAGCTTTCACGGAGCCACCAAATAAAAAAAGAAAGACAAGGTGGACGTGAAAGAAAGGATATCATCTAGAGATGTAATTTCTCTCAAGTGTATAAGATTCTAGGTAGATGAAATCATGATGATATATGTCTACAAAGAAGGATGTACACCCGAAATATTTACAACACGAAGGAACAAGATATCCAAAAGGAAGTCATAGATGTACCAATAAGATATTTGCTTGGAATCATAGCACATGGCTAGATATGGTCTTATTGGATATAGATGAATTCCTACCACACAACCATGAAAGACATCACAACTAGCAACATGAGATCATCGTTGAGATGCTTTGAGAAAGGAAACAAGTATCACAAGATAGAATGAATAACATGCCATGATACAACCTACACGCGGTTGATGCAATAAATGTGTGCATGTAGTAGATGATGATACTTGATACCGAGATAGCATTGGAAGGATGTAGTAGAAACCAATTGAAGGTAGAGTAGTTCATTGATCATCCTAGCTTGACTCCAATAAGCACATGGTGACGACACCTTCCTTGTGAGTGAGCTGAGCATCCAATGCATCTCCAAATGTTCCTAGAAGAACAACACAAACTAAACGGTACCCAAACGCATCGGGACCAAATAGTTAGAAACACCAATACATAGGACAAACTCCACATAAATATGTGCATATAGATATGAAAATGAATTTCATGCACATCTCATCCAAATTGAGACTAGGTGGAGTTTCCCCTATATATTGAGTTAAAGAAAGAAAGCAAGCCAAATAAAATACATGAAGTAAACATGCATGCTCAAGGCTTTCAAAACCCGAAACCAAAAGAAAAGAAATGCCAAGTGAAAAGGATACCAAATGGAGAAATCATCACTTGGAAGATATCATTAAAGATACATCAAGGAATGAGATATCCATTGATACACACTAAACTAAAGATGTCAAACTCCCAAAGAGAGGATGGTTCCAAACAAACCAAGCTCTCAACAAAGTTTCATGATGGCACAAAGTACCAAAAAGAAATGGCTTGCCTTCCACCAAAACACACTTGATAAGGATCACAAGAAGAGTGTTCTAAAGAAAATAGGATAGCTCCCCCACGAGTTGTGCATTATATAGGATTTGCATTTGAATACAAAATGCACAAGGTGGGATCACCACTTTCACTATATCTAAAAAACACTAGACAAGAACAAGAAATAAACAAGATCCACAAGTGGTAGGGAAGACAACGGGAGTTGACACAAACCTTGGCAAGAGAAAAGGCAAATAAAGACAAACCAAAGTAAAGATGATCAACAAATTCTACCACACATAAGTGACTACCAATTGTCAAAGACAAGAAGTATTTGAAAATAAATCCCGGTGGTAGATAACAAGGACATCCAACATCATCTTCACAACAAACACAAGCAAATTGCCACTTGTAGAGCTAACATGTCACCTAGGAACAATATAATTTACAATATCAATTCTAGGAGACACTATCTCAAATGTACACATTTTCTAGGCTTGTAATATGCACATAGCATATTACTCCCCCATAATGTGATACCAATAAGAACTTAAAAAGAGGCAATAAGAGGATCCAACACGAGATAATCAATGGAATTTTTAGAATTTGAGTTTCTCATGAGAGATATATCACCTAGCGACTAGATAATCTTGTAATATCAATACTAGATGGTATTCCTCATGTACACACATTTATAGGATTGTGAGGTGCACAAAGCACATCACTCCCCCAAAATGGGATGTTCCATTAATCTCTCACACGAGCCAACTAGGATACACACAAGAAGCAAAAAGGCTCAATGCACAACACACACGTACATGATGTGCAAACCAACACACACATACATGATTGCTCAAGATAAGAAAGTTGGAAGCACAACATATACAAACACATGCAAGGAACAAAACCAACACATGCATGGGGGAAAGTAACTTTCAATGTAAACAATTTAAGTACAAGTTACCGCAAGGAGGCACATTGGATATAAGATAGAAACTTGATAATCCAATTGACTTGGCTTGAGACAATAAGAATGATGAAGTCCCCTTAATTCTTCATAATGTAGCGAAGTCTCCAATGCCCTCCAACAACACCTATTGATAAAGTTTGAGCTTGTTGGTCCCCAACCAAGTTGGGTCCTAAGAGGTTAGTCACAATAGGCTTGGCAACCCAAATGGTTCTTTTCTTGACACCACTTTGAGTACCAACAAACTTGGCAAACACATTGCCAACCTTATCCTTCCCAAGAGAATAGATATCATCAATAATAATTGGGTTGGATAAGTTACCACTAGTGCATGAAGAAGCGAGGTGACCTTTCTCACGACATAAGTAGCAACGTCTACTCTTCATTTTCTTCTCACTTGATTTCTCAACAAGAGAGGCATTAACTTGAGTCTTCTTGGGAAGTGGCCTTTCTTCAACTTGAGGTTGAGCATGAGATTGAACTTGTGGCCTCTTCCCTTGTTGCTTGTCACCAATGGCATTCTTCTTCAATGGGCAATATCTAACATGATGCCCTTCAATTTTGCACTTGAAGCAAATAATCTTGGCCGAATTCTTGACTTGTTTTTGGCCCTTCTTCTTGTTGCTCTTGGACTTCTTCTTCTTCTTATTGGAGTTGAATCCAAGTCCACCTTTGTCATTGGGGGATTTTTGCACACTCAAGATATTGTTGAGTGTGGATTTCCCTTCATAACTCTTTTCCAAGTCTTTCTTCAAAGAAGTGACTTGGGCCTTGAGCTCTTTGATTTCCTCTACATGGTTAGTCTCAACACAAGTACTAGAGGAAGTATAAGCTTCATCGTTAGAGCAACAAGGCAAGGAAAGCAATTCATCACAAGATGTACCAACATTGTGAGTAGATGAATTACAAGGACTAGCACATGGCAATATAGTATTTTGACTAGAAGTGGTGCTACTATCAACATGAGGCTCACTAGATGTTACCTTAGCAATCATGGCCTCATGAGATATCTTTAGCACATTATGGGATACTAGAAGATCGTCATTCATGGCTTTCTTCCAATTTCCCATAATTGCTAGATAGCAACTCAAGTTGAGCCCGTAGCTCAACATTCTCCTTCAAAATGGATGCTTCACAAGTAATAGAGTTAGTAGCACAAGCATCATCATTAACAACAATAGGAGGTGGAAACTTAGCAAGCTCTTTTAAATAAGAAGCTTCAAGTTGAGCATGAGACTCGACGAGTTTGATGAGCTCACCCTTGATGACCCTTGAGCCATTTTCGAGGTGCTCAAAGTCCTCAAGGAGTCTAGCATGAGCAACTTCAAGCTTAGCATTTTTAGTTTTGAAATCATTGGCCACCTCAAGAGTTCTGTCATGAGATTCCCTCACTCTAGATAATTCTAGAGAAAAAGTCTCCTCAAGAGATTCGGAGGTGGTTTGTTCATGTTCAAGAGCTTGAGATAGCTCCGCGATCTCATTTGCGTAATCACGCCCATGAGCTTCCATTTTCTCAATGGTTACCTCATGCTCCTCTAGATGAGATTCCAACTCCTCAATGTATTTCTTGCCATCAATGGCAATGGACATTATTTCCATGAAGTTGGATGCATCGATTTTATTTTTATGAAGAGCTTTAAAAATCATTCCCCCCTTAGTTTTTAAGGAGGCAACATTATCATTCTCTTCATCATTATCCTCATCATCATTAGCATCAACATCATCATCAAGAGACATATTGGGGTACAAAGTAGGAGATACCTTTGACGCCTTAGCCATAAGGCAAAAAGCAATAGATGATGGTATAGGATCCCTTGAGGCACCATTAAACACCACATCTTGTTCCATGGAGTGTTGGGTTTCCTCTACATTGTTAGCACAACAATTCGAGGAAATAGATGCATTTTTATCATGGCAACAAGACATAGCAAGCATATCATCATGAGATTTAGTCAAGAAATTTCTACATGATATGCAAGGACTATCAACACAAGCATGTGAAACATTTGGAGTGCTTGAAGTGTTAAAGCCCAAAGAAGGAGCATTGCAATAATACAGTGATGAAGGATCATCCACAATAAGCATACTATCATCATTGCAATGACCAACACTACTCACCATATCATTACCTTGTGGCAAACCACATGTAGGTGAAGTAGAAGAAGTTGAGAAGACTATACGACCGGAGGAGGAGGGAGAACAATCATCCCCACAAATCTTGGACACACCATATTTATCTTGAAGCTTTGTCCATAACTCATGAGCATCCCGGAACGGCATGAGTTGAAATATAACTACATTGCTCAAAGCATCGAAAAGCACATTAGAAGCTTGAGCATTGAGATAAGAGTTTTTCTCATCCTCTAAAGATAATCTTTGGGGATCCTTTGGAGGAGAAAAACCCATATCTACAATTCACTCTAAATTTGGGTCCATGACCCTAAAGAGGTTAAGCATGCGAATTACCCAAACATCAAAATTTGTGCCATCAAAACTAAGAGTGTCAGAGAATCCTAATCCCCTAGTTGACATCTTTACTCTCTAGGCGGTTAAGCCTAACAAAGAGAGACGAGGCTCTGATACCAATTGAAAGATCGTGGATGTCACCTAGAGGGGGGTGAATAGGCATTTTAAAATAATTACAGTTTAGGCTTGAACAAATGCGGAATAAACCTAATGGTTAATTTGTCAAGCACAAAACCTACAACAACTAGGCTCACCTATGTGCACCAACAACTTATGCTAAGCAAGATAAGCAACTATGTGATAGCAAGATATATGACAAGAACAATATGGCTATCACAAAGTAAAGTGCATAAGTAAAGGGCTCGGGTAAGGGATAACCGAGGTATGCGGAGACGATGATGTATCCCGAAGTTCACACCCTTGCGGATGCTAATCTCCGTTTGGAGCGGTGTGGAGGCACAATGCTCCCCAAGAAGCCACTAGGGCCACCGTAATCTCCTCACGCCCTCGCACAATGCAAGATGCCATGATTCCACTAAGGGACCCTTGAGGGCGGTCGCCGAACCCATAAAAATGGCAACCTTTGGGGGCGGTCACCGAACCCGTACACTTTGGCAACCCTTGGGGGCGGTCACCGGAACCCGTCAAATTGCACGAGGCGATCTCCACAACCTAATTGGAGACCCCGACGCTTGCCCGAAGCTTTACACCACAATGATTTAGCTCCGAACACCACCAACCGTCTAGGGCGCCCAAGCACCCAAGAGGAACAAGCTCAAGGGCACCAAGCACCCAAGAGTAATAAGCTTCTCAACTTGTAACTTCCACGTATCACGTGGAGAACTCAAACCGATGCACCAAATGCAATGGCAAGGGCACACAGAGTGCCCAAGCCCTTCTCTCCCAAATCCCACCAAGGCAACTAATGCTAGGGAGGAAAATGAGAGGAAGAACGAAAGAAGATCATGAAGAACTCCAAGATCTAGATCCAAGGGGTTCCCCTCACTTAGAGGAGAAAGTGATTGGTGGAAACGTGGATCTAGATCTCCTTTCTCTTTTCCCTCAAGAACTAGCAAGAATCATTGGAGGGATTGAGAGTTAGCAAGCTCGAAGAAGGTCAACAATGGGGGAAGAACACGAGCTCAAAGGATAAGGTTGAATGGGGAAGAAGACCCCCTTTTATAGGAGCTCCCGAATCCAACCGTTATGCTCATAGCCCGCACAGAGCGGTACTACCGCTCTAAGGAGCGGTACTACCGCTAGGGCAGTAGTACCCCTTCGAAACACAATAGCGAGGAGGCAAAAAGGCCAGAAGAACCGTCGGAGCGGTAGTACCGCTCGTCCTCACGGTACTACCGCTCGACCTCACGGTACTACCGCTCGACCTCACGGTCTACCGCGGTACTAAAAAAAAATACTTCTATGCCTACTTTCGCTGAGCAAAACACGAGATTTTTGTCCGGAGCGGTACTACCACTTAGGAGCCGCGATAGTACTGCTCTGGAGCGGTAGTAAAAAATTACATCCGCTCTAGTCGTGGTAGTACCGCTGCAACCTTTACCAAAACAGCCACAACTTTTGCAAACGGACTCCGAATTCAACGAAACCAAGTTTGTTGGAAAGCTAACGACATGGGCTAACACAATCTTGATAGAAATGTCAATAATAAGCAAATGAGAAAAGTCCCAAAATAAAATGGTGAGAACCCTTCATCGGATAAGACCGGTAAAACCTCCAACACCGAAAACATCATAGAAGACGCATGCGAACTCCGTTTTCGATGAACTCAAGCTTGTCATCAAGATGACCATAAGCTATAAGACTCACAAAGATAACCCAACAAGAACCAAGAAACATGATGCAAGTATGCAATGGTTTGAGCTCTCTACTAATGATACGATCAAGCTACCAACTTGAGAGCCCCCCTTGATAGTACGGCTAACGATCCTATAACTCGGTCTCCCAACTACCACCACGAGACCGGTAAAATAGAAAACCTATCAAGGGAAAACCTTTGCCTTGCACATGGTCCACTTGAGCTAGATGAAGACGATCTTGACTCCCTCAAGTTGGACCACCTTTCTTGATTCCGTTGGCTCGATGAAGACTAGATGATTGCTCCCCCATAGTCCACTATGGGTGAGCCACTCTTAGGCACATCTTCACAAGTCCATTGACACCATAATGGATGGCAAGATTCAAGAACTTGATCTCTTCGTGATGCTCCACTTGAACTTGCAAACGACAATCTTGATGACGATCACCACTTGATGTCATCCTTTCCATGGGTTGTATGATATCTTCCTCTTGATGCAAGCCCATGGACACGTACCTAACCCCACATAGAACTCTCACATAGACCATGGGTTAGTACACAAAGTGCAATGGACATTGCTTACCATACCATGGGATCACTTGATCCCTCTCGGTACATCTTCTACGCTTTGTGAGTTGATCAACTTGATTCACTCTTGACTTAGTCTTGATCAACCTTGAATCTTTCCAACTCTCTTCATTTGGATGATGTCTTGAAGGTAAACATGAATGATCACACAATCTTCTTCTTCAAGACATGCTTGCAATAAGGTCAACACTCACATGACCAATCTTTGGATAATTCCTTAATAGCACCTTGGTCAACTCATAAACTCCTTGAAACCAACACATGGACTTCAAGAAAAGCCTATGGACAAATCCTTTAAATATAACTCAAGATAACCATTAGTCCATAGAGATCGTCATCAATTACCAAAACCAAACATGGGAGCACCGCATGTTCTTTCAATCTCCCCCATTTTGGTAATTGATGACAATCACTTTCAAGAGAGTTTATATAAGGAATTATGCTTCACTATGCAATGCAACAACCAATAGTGCATGCATATGAGATGCAAATGCTAAGGAACAAAACCAAAGCAAGAAGAAATAACTCTCTAAACTTCTCCACAAAACTCTCTGAAACTTCTCCCCCATTGGCATCGATTGCCAAAATGGGTGAAAAGCTATAAATTGTGGTCCTCCATAAATTGTGTATTTCTTCACAAGAAAGTAGAATGCAATACACATATCCAACGGTAAATACTTGGAGGAATACAAACTATATTGAGGCACAAAGATTGCTAAAGAATGACATGCCACAAGGACATAACAATGAGAGGCACAAGCAATCAAGAAATCAAAAGATACCGATTGAAGCATGCAATCAAAGGATATTAATTGAAACAACTAGACCAAAGATCCTAAGAGCCACATGAATAAAGGATATTATGATATGGGCAAAGGAGTGTTCTAAAGAAACTAGAGAAGCTCCCCGGGAAGGGTATAGGTGGTGGTGAGGCAAATGGTAAAACCAAGGTTGGGCCTTTCTGGAGGAGTTTTATTCAAAGCGAACAGTCAAGGGGGTCCCATAAATCACCCAACCGCGTAAGGAACGCGAAATCAAGGAACATAACACCGGTATGACGGAAACTAGGGCGACAAGAGTGGAATGAAACACCAGGCATAAGGCCGAGTCTTCCACCCTTAAGTATATAGATGCATTAATTAAATAAGAGATATTGTGATATTCCAACATAATCCCGTCCACCATGGAGCAATCTCCAACTTCACCTGCAACTAACAATGCTATAAGAGGGGCTGAGCAAAGCGGTAACATAGCCAAGCAACGGTTTGCTAGGAAGGGTGAAAAAGGTTAGAAGCTGACATGGCAAATTGGGAGGCTTGAAGAACAGGTGATAGGTAGCGCAGCAAAGCGACAAAACGAAGCAACTAGCATAGCAATGATAGTAGTGAGATCCAAGGTGACGGTCATCTTGCCTGAAATCCCGCAAGGAAGAAGAATGAGTCCATGAAGAAGACGAATGGATGAAGCCGAACCAAGCATAGATGAACGAATCCTCACGATCGCAACGAAACAGGAACTATCGAGAAGAAGCACACAACATGGTAAACACACCACACATAGACATGGCATGATGCTCAACCAAGTATGATGCAAGACAAGACTACATGAAGCTACTCATGGTAAGATATGATGCATACAAGAACAACACATCAAAGCAAGGTTAAATGAGGCCGGAAACAACATATAATAAATCCGGTAAGTCCTCATATGCAAATTTCGAAATTGGTCCAGATCTAAAAAAACCTTATGTTCAAGTTGTTAAACAACAAGTTAAAATGCACCATGATGATCTACACGAAATTCTAGTCAAGTTGCATATAAAGTTCATTTAGTTCGGAGCTATGACCTAGAAGATATGAGCAAAACAAGATAAACATGGCATTGATGCAAAATGCATACAAACATCAAGCAAACACACCCAAAACAAGGATGCAAGAAGGTAATATGAAACTACATGCAATTCTAAGCAAGTTTCATATAGAGCACACTCAAAACGGAGCAACGGTTCAACACATACACATGAAACAAGTTTAAAGGACAAGCTGTCCAAAACAGCAACTAGGCATCTAGCAAGCATCAAAACAATACGCTACAGCACCTCAACATAAAAACAAAAGGCATGGGCATGATGTACAGGTAAAGCATGACAAAACATGAACACTGAGCTATCTCCAGAAATCATTATAACATGCTCAAAAGGACATGGCAAAAAAAGGAATGGAATGCTACTACTAAATACAAAGCAAAACTCGCTTACTGAACTAATTCCAAAGATCAACAGAAAACATGGTAGCATCCATGCAAACATGGCAAGTGATATGACAGATTCAGACATGGCAGGAACAACGATAAGTAGGCATGTTGGTGAGCTTTTACCACTCACCACAGAGCAATACATGGCATGAAAAGGTAACCAACAGTAAGAAGACATGTTTATGAAACTAAGAATGACAATAGCATACTCATAGGGTGCATGGATCACTAGCAAAGCACATGACAAAACTGAACTTAATGTTACCATGCTTACAACAACATTATTTAGCAACTTGAGTGCAAGATTACAACAAGCTGCAGCAGGCTATAAATGCAACCAAGGGCATGGATGGATAGAGCATGACATGTAAAACAAAACATCATTAGTGAACATCTCCAGATTATGCATATAATGACTTGTAGCAGCAGGTTTACATAGCACCATGATATAACAGATTCAGCCTAGGAAAACAACAGCAACAAGTACCCTACTTCACGAGCTAGATGCACTCACTACAAAACTCACAAAAATACATGGATTGCACCTCTGTAAAGATGACATGATGTAGCTCAAAACTCATGTAGACATCAAGCTCATAAGATGCACACACAAAATGCAAAGAAAAAGACAAAACAACAAGTTATAACTGTTTCAGCAGGTTAACATCATATATCACTCTTGCAACGATGATTAGGGCATCAAGATGAACTCAAATGAGCATAGCACAATGGAATAAAATGAAGAGAATCTCCCAATGAACATTCTGATATATTAAACGCACAAATCGGAACATCGAGCATCAAGTTATGGCATGTCAAAGTAGCACACATAATATGCAAAATTTGGGACTTAGCAGTTTTCGGACGGGGCGAGGCTTAGCGGCAGCTCACCCATGGGCTTGGCCCAGTTGGTGGAGAGGGAAGCAGGCCCGACAGCTGGGCTGGCGGAGCTGGGCCCTGGGAGGCCCACATAGAGGAGGAAGCCCAGGCGGGCGACAACGTCGTCCTGCTCCTCGAAGCAGAGGACGAGCGAGGCGGCGGCGGACGGTAGGGGCTCCGACAGCGGCGAGAAAGGCCGGGGAGGAGGCTGTGGGCGTCGGAGATGGCCGGACCTGGTCGTGGGCGACGAGGACAGCCCGGATCCGGGGCGGAGGCGACCGGCGGCGACGAACTCCACGACGGCAAGGCTGCGGTTGGAGCGGCGAGGGGTCGACGGGGCAGGGCAGAGCTACGGCGGCGGCGACGCGAGTGGAACGACGACGAGGTCAGTGGGGGGGGGGTCACCGGAGGAGCCGAGGCAGCGAGGCAGAGGGGTTCCGGCGAACGGCGGCGGCGAGGTCCGACAACAGTGGAGCGGGCTGGTGCATGGGGCGCGGCGGTGCAGACGCGGGGCGACGCTGGGCGGCGGCGGGCTCGCGCGGGCCCATGATGGGCCTAGCAGGCCGCGACGGTGGTGGGGGGCCGAAGGGGCGACGTGGCAGGCGGGGATTGGGCACGGAGGCGGCGGATGCTGAGGTGGCGGCCTTTGATTGGCCGGGTGACGTGGCTGGTGGACATGTGTGGCGCGGGAGGATTTGTCCGGCGGCGCAGGGAGAGGCTAGGCTAGGGTTCATCCGCGAATTTCGGGTGAGGGGGCTAATTTATAGGTAGAGGGAGCTAGGAGAGTCCAAATTAGGAGCGGTTTTCGCCCACACGATCACGATCGAACGGCCGAGAGCATGGAGGGGGTTTAGATGGGCTCATGGGCTGTGGTGGAGAGGGGCTGGGCTGCAAAGAGAGAGGGGTTTCTGGCTACGCGATTAACCATTGGGGCATCAAACGACCTCTAAATGGAACGAAATTTGACGGGCGGTCTACGGTGCTATACCAAGGCCACTCGGAAAATCTCGGTCCATTCCAAGAACGTTTTTCTCCCGCTCATGAAACAAGGTCTGAGAGGCGACGGGCGCGGCGAGAGTGTCGGATCGCGAAACAGACAACGGGGAAAAAGACCGGATGCAAGTTTTGAAAACATGAGGATGCAATGCAGATGATGACATGGCAAAATGCAACACGCAAGCACATGACATGGCAACAACGACGAATAAATGGAAGACACCTGACGCATCGAATCTGAGGTGTTACAACACCTTTTATAACAATAACAAATCGTGATCATGTTATTAACAACGTTGGTCATAAAAATAATAGGATCATAGTTGTTTAAATAATTATTTTAACATGCTCTTTAAATTTTAATTGCACCTTAATTCTATTTACTTTAAAAAAAGAGCACTTTTATTTATTTGCAGCGGGAAGACATGAATAAAATTCATGAACTTTATACTTTTCAGAGGCATTTCTTTTTCTGTTCTATTTTCTAGACAGAATTTTTGTTGGATAATTTTGAATAGTGTCATGGAATAGTCACGGCAGATGTCCTCGTGAAAGGACTTAGTCATGGAGACATCGCCTCTAGGTTAGCTTAAAGGGGTTAAACGAGACAAAGGACACAGGAATTATACTGGTTCGGCCCCTTGCGGTGAAGGTAAAAGCCTACGATCCAGTTTTGGGTGGTATTGCTTATGTCTCGATTACCAGGGAGCGAATCCTCTTGACCTAGCTTTCGATCTGTTGTTTCTTACCCTGAACCGCCGCTGGGTCGTCCCTTTATATACACAGGTTAACACCCAGCGGCTCACAGAGTCCCGACCGGCTCATAGACAACGTGTTCGGCTCGGTGACTACTTTACATGCCTTATAATACAAGTCTTACATATGACGGTTTATACCTACGGGCCCTAAGTCGCCCTTGGGCCTTGGGCCCTTGGCTGTTAACCACTATCTTTAATGTCTTAATGGGCTTCATATTAATAGTCACCGTAGGTATAACCCGGCCCCTCCTGGGCAGGTCATACCAATAGTTATATCCCCAACATTAGGCCCCAGGTTGATTTGAACTTGCTCATGTCAATCTTAAACACTTAGAAAAAATCTACTCTTCTCTCTTGTGCGAGAATTTGTAACCCGCCATGACGTCACTTCCTGAGATCGCGATAACCTGCCATGACGTCACCTGTCATTTACTGCACACAAAATCCATCAATGTCTCAACGGATCCTTATCTTAATAACCGCCCCAAGAATCGAGGCGCCTGGGCCGCTGGATAACCATGTTTTGGCCTCCTCGTTTTTCGTGGCCACTTATTAGCCTTCTACTTATAAATAGTCTCGACCGGTCTCTTCTCATTCTCCCCTATCCATCATCTTCTTCCTCGCGTGACCTTTTTCCGCTCGAGCTCCGCCGCCGTGAAGCACCTCGTCCTCCTCGACCTTGGCCGCTGCATCAACCTGTGTCGGATCAGAGTACTCCAACGCTCCACCGTAGTTGGATCTGCACCTGTAAGTGCTCCTCCTCGAACGCGTCCGATCGCATTAGGGTTTCAGCTGTTCATCGTGTCCTTCGTAGTTTCTTCTTAGTTCCTCCATCGTAGCTCCTTTTGATCTGAAAACGGCATAGAACTTGTGCGGCAGTAGTTTTGCCTTTATCCTCAATACCAGCGGACCCCTTTTCCATGGAAAATAGATCTCATTAGAGCTTACGAACTTCCCTACACTGGTATTAGGTCTTGATTATTTTTCTTTTTTTGAACTATCGCTGATCCAAAATAATAGTTTGCAATCTGTGAAACCTGTTTGTACGGTACTTAGTCAAAACTGCATCTTGATACATCCACTTAACCATGGCGGCTCATACCACCGGCTATAAGTAACTTCGATGCTCCATAGATTTCTCCTTTGATAGATATCAAACTGCTCATGGCGGCTTACATAACCCGCTGTAATTAGTCATATACCACTAGGCCCATTTTTAAGCCGCCATTTTGCATACATGTTGTAATTTTTTCCGTCCGGCTTAACTTGAACCGACAAATTTGTTCTTTTTTCTTTTTAGGCTCCCTTTTCCATAATGGCGCCTAAAGCAACCACTTCCACAATGGCACCCAAGACGACCACTTCCTGCAACTGGGTTCCTTCCATCGTCACAGAAAACACGCTTGAAGACTTTGTGAAAACCGGTTACTTGCCGAAGAAGTCTGTCATGTCTTACCGCGCTCTTAAGCTGTCAGAAGAGAAACCTCATCCAAAGGAAGGCGAAGTCATTGTCTTTACTGACCATATGAACCGGGGCTTCTCACTGCCCGACTCTAAGTTCTTCAGGGACATTCCGCATTTCTTCAACCTGCATCCTCAAGACATCGAACCCAATTCCGTGTCTAACATATGCAATTTTCAAGTATTCTGCGAAGTCTATCTTCAAGAGGAGCCCACTGCGGAATTATTCAGAGAGTACTTTTACTTAAACCGCCAGAATGAGTATTCCAATGGACCCAACTTGGAGCTCGGTGGGATCACAATCCAAAGACGGAGAGATGCTATTTTCCCATATGCGCACCTGTCGAGTCACCCCAAAGACGGGAACCAGACATGCTTCTACTGTAAAGATACCTCACCGGTTGATGAGAATCCACTGCGCGGCTTTCACGCCCTGCGACTGGAACCAAATCACCCTTTCCCTGACAAGCTGTCAACTGCTGAACGCAAGAAGCTCGCTCCTAGAATCGCCAAGATTAAGGCTCTGCTGGGCAACAACTTAACCGGCATTGACTTAGTTCGATGCTGGGTCTCATGGTGGGTCATCCCCTTAAGACGCCGCTCCGGCTTGATGTGCACCTACACTGGTGCCAAGAAAGATCCACTGCGCCTCAACTCTGATGACCTTATTGACGACGCCATCAATGAGATGACAAAGTCGCTTCTGCATGAGAGTCTAGCGTACTGCAGCAAGGTGGGCCTGAGCCCTTTATGCAAGTCTAACCCGGTACCAGGGGTAAGCCGCCACTCTCTTTACTTTGTCTTCACCTTTGAATGCTTTGTTTTATCTCAAGTTTGATGATGTTTACAGGCTGATGACGTCTTCTGGAAGAAAGAATATGATCATGAAGCTGCCAAGAGGGCCAGGAGAGCCAAAAAAGTCGCTAAGAAAACCACGAAGAAGAAAGGAAAGAAGCCCAACGCTTCTGAGCTGCTCGCGCTGGACGACTCCTCTGAGTCGGAGGTAGCCCTTGACTCTCTTGGCTCCTTTTTCAACCACCTTATTGACATTGACTATCATCAGGATGACACGGGGACCAGTCAAGCTGTTGAAGAAGAGGTAACTATTATCTCATCCGACTCCGACCTTTGCCAAGACAGAAAACCCGAAGAGTAACCATGAAAGTAAGATTTTTCACACCCCTTAGCTCATCTGGATCCTGATTTTCTTTTGAAGCAACAACAGCATGAGAGCTGGCGATAGACTAGGACCAGCAAGGATCTAGAACTATCCTCCGGCTTACCGAATATGCTGAGGAAGCACCGGAATGAGGCCACCCCTAACTTAAACTCTTTATATCCTATGGCGGGTCTCACTCGTCAACCACTAAATTCCTCCAACTCCAATTATCAGGAAACTTCTTGTTCCTCCTCTAGCGACTCATCCCAATCACACTTGCCGGCTTTCAAGACTACCCCCGGGTAATAACAATTTTTTACTTTGCTTCATTTATCCTTCTTGACACTTGTATTGATCTCTTATGACTTATGCAGTGGACAAGCCAAGCCTAGTAAGAAGGCCAAAGTGAATAAACCAGCTGAAGACCCTAAAGCTGGTGAACCGGAGCCACAAACGGCAGCATCGAAGGACCCTGTTCCTCCATCATCAGAGCCGATTCTTGATGACCCACCGGTGACTTCTGACCCGCCAATGGAGCGAGCCAGTGATGCTTCTTTAAACCCGAAAACTTCAAGTCCAGTGAAGACGGCCATCACCCATGATGATGATGTGGTGATCACCAACACCAGCTATCAAGAGCTGGGAAGGCCAACAGTTTTGGCTAAACATTCTGCCAAGGAGGAACACATCCAATGGCGAAAGGTGAAGCTTGACGTTGCCAACTACTCTCACCTTAGCATTGGTGAGGTATATTCTGGCTATCTCAGCCAAGTGAACTCCAGCCGCAACGTTGAAGTTGAGATGGTAAACAAATGCATCTGAAATTTGAGGTATGAGCTCTTCCTTAGTAAATTATGCACATCCTGCCAGCCCCCAAGTCTACTGTTTATGATGAATATGCTGTAGACTTGACTTTTATGAGCATAAGTAATGACCCTTGAAAGATTTTCTTCCAATCCATCTTAAAGCCATCCGGCTCATAATGAATCTGTAGATATAAACGCTGAATCCGTAGTCCCCAAGGGCCGGCTTAATCAGCATGAATGAGCCGGTCCTTCATAGTGTTGAAAAATATTACTTACTTGTGTAGTTTTCATGAGCCGGTCGTTTGTAGCAACATTACCTTAAGACAAGCAATATGCATTAGCCCCCAAGTGCCAAGTACTCTTGCTCGCAAAGTGCTTGGGACTTATTCACATAAGTCATTGTATAAACAATGTTTGCAGTAAACATTAGTCCCCAAGTGTCAAGTGGTCTTGTTTGCAAAGTGCTTGGGACTTCCTTGTTTGTGACTCATATTTTTGAACAGGCATATGCACAGGACACCACAACTCAACTTGAAACTCAATTGTCTTATCTGAAGACCGGCTGGAGTTGCAAGAATCTGAGACCCAGAAGGCAAGCTCCAAGTTTGAATTCAATGTATCTGAATCGGAGAAACTGAAAGCCGGCTTTGAAGTTGAGAAGAAAACCCGGGTTGAAGAAAAAATTGCTCTAACCCAACGGGCAGAAAAAGCAGAGGCGGCTCTTGAGGAAGTAACCACAGAACTGTCCGGCTTAAAACGCCACGTATCACATATGGTGTCAGCTATCTTTGGTAAGTCGCCTTATATATGTCAATTTTGAATATCTGCCAGGATGACATGAACCGATTCTAAGTCGTCCATGATTGTTATGCAGGTCCTAGGAGAACCAATCTCAATCAAGATATGCTGGTGAAGCTGAAGGTGGTTTACACTCCAGTAGAACAGCTGTACACTGGAACTCGATGCGCTCTGGCCACAATCTCTCCATCAAACCAAGCTCCAACACTCTTAGTTGAAGTCTTGAGGAAGCTTTCCGTGCTGCCTGAGCGATTCAGTGAGATGAAGCGATCATGTGCAAGAGCCGAAGTTGTGACGACGTTGAGCCATGCCAAGGCTTGGCTGCCAGAATTAGACCCGTCCGGCATATCAACCGGGTACCCAAGCTTAAAGGAATACGTCACCTCATTCAGCAAGAAAGACTTTGCCAACTACGTGAAGACCATACGTCCTCTGGCTAGTCTGATTGCTAATGAAACCGATCTATCCAGATATGAGCCGACCTATGACTTGGGAAACCATAAGATGCCAACTCCATCATATAAAGTGCATGATCTGATACCCCTAGTCCGTAAGCACACTTTCACGCCTGAAGTTGACCTGGATGAACTTATTGGTAATGAAGCGGAATTCCAAGCTTTGAGTGGCATTGACTGGTCATCCCCAACCTTCCAGGAAATCGAAGAGGATGAAGACACGGAGCGGGATGATCTAGAAGCATCAGGCCATCAGAGCCAAGAGGTTTGAGCCGCGGGGCGGTTCATGTTGGTGATCTTGTGGAAAAACACTTAATCATTTGGACTCTTTGAGTCATGTAATAGAATAGCCAAAACTTTGCTCTGTCCTGCCATCGTGCATGTTTATGTTGTGCTCAACACTATTAAACCGCCACTTGGCAATATCTTTTGAGACCTATCATGATGTCAATTGGTGCAGATGAAATTTTTGGATATATCCTGCACACAAAGAAATCACAAGAACCCTGGGCGGTTCACCACAGGGTGGATCATAATATCTCATATATAACCACTGATGTGTAAAAAATAGTCATAGATAGGGCTGGTATGAACCACAGCTTTAAATATAACTACAACAATATCATACCTATAATACTGAATTGAACTGCCGGCTTATGTTACCTATGCAGTAAGGGTAATAACCCAATCTTTAGAAGCCAATACTTCCAAATATTTATGATTGTCATATGCTGGCGACTTATCGTTGCAAGTCAAGCCGGGTTAACTATAAACCACACATATATGCTTCAAATATGAGCAAAAAGTATCAAGATAAACCCGAAAGATTGTTTCAAAAAATTTAAGTCAAAAGAGAGAAAAGCGAGGCTTCTGATTTGAATATGATCAGTAAGCCGGACCAAAAGGGGTTAAGCTATGATTCGAATACGATCAAGAAGCCCCCTAGTGGGTTTGGCGTTGCGCCGATCAAGAGGGTACCGACATCTATGTTCTCTTTTGTTCGAATACGACCTCTGTTTGAACAGGAAGCCCCCAAATGACCTTTAAAACATTGACGACTCTGATTCGAATACGACCAGTAAGCTAGACCAAAAGGGGTTAAGCCATGATTTGAATACGATTTTCAGCCCCCAAATGATCAAATTGTTTGAACAGCTATGATTCGAATACGATCAAGAAGCTGTGCCAAAGGGGTTAAGCTAGATTCGAATACGATCAATCCCTAGTGGTCTAAGTTTTTAATGACCTGGATTCGAATACGATCAACAAGTCAGACCACCAGGGGTTAAGCTATGATTCGAATATGATCCAGCCCCCAAGTGGTTAAAGGGTTTGAACAGCTATGATTCGAATACGATCAGGAAGCTGTGCCAAAGGGGTTAAGCTAGATTCAAATACGATCAGCCCCCAATGGTCTTGGAAGTATGACGAAGAAGAATCATTATTAAGGATGAAAATGACAAAGGTCCTGCTTTATTATAATCATCATAATATATACATCATAAGAGCCGGCGGCTCAAGTGTAGTAAGGCCGAAGATGAGCAATATTCCACGTCCGGCGGGTCTCCTCCTCCAACTTACGTGAGTCTTTATGCTCTCGAATATCGATAAGGTAGTATGACCCGTTGTTCAAGTTCTTACTGACCACAAAGGGTCCTTCCCAAGGCGGGGATAACTTGTGCGCATCAGTCTGATCCTGGATGAGCCGGAGCACCAAATCGCCTTCTTGAAAGGTTCTGGACTTAACCCGACGACTGTGATAACGGCACATATCTTGTTGATAAATCACCGAGCGGGTGGCCGCAAGTTCACGCTTCTCATCTAACAGGTCAAGTGCATCCTGACGTGCTTGTTCATTATCAGCTTCCACGTAAGCCGCCACGCGGGGCGAGTCATGACAGATGTCACTAGGAAGAACCGCCTCTGCTCCATATACCATGAAAAAAGGCGTGCAACCAGTGGATCTATTGGGGGTAGTATTGATACTCCATAGCACTAAAGGTAACTCCTCCACCCAACAACACGGCGTCCGCTGCAAGGGAACCATAAGCCGAGGCTTAATGCCTTTCAAAATTTCTTGATTGGCTCTTTCAGCTTGACCATTGGACTAGGGGTGAGCTACTAATGAAACGTCAAGTCGAATATGCTCACGTTGACAAAACTCCTCCATGGCACCCTTGGACATATTAGTGCCATTGCTAGTTATAATGTTGTGTGGAAAACCAAATCAAAAGATCACCTTTTTTGAGGAATTGAACTGTCGTGGCTGCGTCACACTTACTGACCGGCTGTGCCTCCACCCACTTGGTGAATTTATCAACCGCCACCAAAAGGTGGGTATTTTTATCCTTGGAGCTCTTAAAAAGCCCAACCATATCAAGCCCCCAGACCGCAAACGGCCAAGTGATTGGAATCAACCTCAATTCTTGAGCCGGCACATGAGCTCGCCATGAGAATTTCTGACAACCATCACATTTACTAACCAAATCCTCTGCGTCAGCATGAGCCACCAGCCAATAAAATCCATGACGAAAGGCTTTGTCCACAAGGGACTTTGAACCGGCATGATGACCACAGTCCCCTTCATGAATCTCACGAAGGATCTCACGGCCTTCTTCAGGAGAGACACAACGTTGAAACACCCCAGTGACACTGCGATGGTGTAACTCGCAATTGGCAATTGTCATTGACTTAGACCGCCGGGTTATCTATCTGGCTAAAGTTTCATCCTCAGGTAACCCGCCCCAGGTCATATAAGCCAGATATGGCACTGTCCAATCTGGGATAGTGTGAAGAGCTGCCACCAATTGTGCCTCCGGGTCAGGAACAGCCAGATCCTCCTCTGTAGGTAATTTGACAGAAGGATTATGAAGAACATCCAAGAAGGTGTTAGGCAGGACCGACTTACACTGAGACCCCAGACGGCTTAAGGCGTCAGCCGCCTCGTTTTTCCTGCGATCAATGTGTTCCACCTGATAACCTTTGAAGTGTCCAGCAATGGCATCAACCTCACGACGATAAGCCGCCATGAGTGGGTCCTTCGAATCCCATTTGCATGAAACCTGCTGACCTACCAAGTCTGAGTCGCCAAAACACCGCACCCGGCTTAAGTTCATCTCCTTAGACATCCGAAGGCCGTGGAGCAAGGCTTCATACTCAGTTGCATTGTTAGTACAGGGAAACATCAACCTTAAAACATAACAAAAGTTGTCACCTCGAGGGGAAGCTAAAACCACTCCAGCCCCCGAGCCCTCCAATTGCCTGGATCCATCGAAGTGAATAGTCCAATATGTGTTATATGGCTTCTCTTCAGGCATCTACAGTTCTGTCCAGTCATTGATGAAATCCACCAGCACCTGAGACTTGATGGCAGTATGAGGTACGTACTTCAAACCATGAGGCCCAAGCTCAATTGCCCACTTGGCTACTCGTCCTGTGGCTTCTCTGTTTTGAATGATATCTCCCAAAGGAGCAGAACTGACCACCGTGATGGGATGACCCAAGAAATACTGTTTAAGCTTCCGGCTGACCATGAACACCCCATAAACCTCTGCCAATGCGGATACCTCTGCTTGGACTCAATGAGCACCTCACTGATATAATAAACCAACTGTTGAACCGGATACTCCTTGCCTGCTTTCTTCCATTCCACCACAACAGCTACGCTGATAGCCCGCGTGTTAGCAGCCACATATAACAACAATGGCTCCTTATGAATGGGAGCTGCAAGGATTGGCGGCTCAGCTAGCTGTTTCTTCAAGGCTTCAAACGCGTCGTTAGCGGCATGACTCCAGACGAAATCGTCTGTTTTCTTCATCATCTGATACAGTGGTATGGCCTTCTCACCTAACCGGCTTATAAACCGGCTTAAAGCAGCGATATGATCCGCCAGACGCTGAACATCATTGATACACGCCGGCTTTACCAACGAGGTAATGGCCTTGATCTTCTCCGGGTTAGCCTCAACGCCTCTGTTAGAAACCAGAAACCCCAAAAGCTTGTCTGCTGGCACACCAAAGACACACTTGGCCGGGTTAAGCATCATATTGTAGACCTGTAGATTATCAAAGGTCTCCTTCAAATCATCTATCAAGGTATCCTTCTCTCTGGATTTTACCACAATATCATCCACGTAAGCATGAACATTGCGCCCAATCTGATTGTGAAGATAATTCTGCACACAGCGCTGGTAAGTCGCCTGGGCACTCTTAAGCTCAAAAGGCATAGACACATAGCATAAGGCTCCAAAGGGAGTAATAAAGGCTGTCTTCTCCTGGTCCTTAACTGCCATCTTGATCTGATGATAATTAGAATAAGCATCCAAAAAGCTTAAACGCTCACATCCCACCGTAGCATCAATGATTTGATCAATACTAGGGAGAGCAAAAGGATCAAGCGGACAAGCCTTGTTTAAGTCCGTGTAATCCACACACATACGCCAAGTGCCATTCTTATTAAGCACTAGCACTGGATTAGCCAACCACTCAGAGTGAAAAACTTCAATGATGAACCCAGCTGCCAAGAGACGGGCCACCTCTTCGCCAATGGCCTTACGCCTCTCCTCGTTGAAGCGACGAAGGAATTGCTTGATCGGCTTAAATTTTGGATCAATATTGAGAGTGTGCTCAACGAGTTCCCTCGGTACACCCGGCATGTCAGAAGGTTTCCATGCAAAGATGTCCCGGTTCTCATGGGTGAACTCGATGAGCGCGCCTTCCTATTTAGGATCCAGATTAGCACTGATACTAAACTGCTTGGATGAATCGCCAGGAACAAAGTCAACGAGCTTGGTATCATCAGCTGATTTAAACTTCATCATCGGATCATGCTCTGTAGTTGGCTTCTTCAAAGACGTCATATCCGCCAGGTCAACATTATCCTTATAAAATTTCAACTCCTCTGCTGCACAGACAGACTCAACATAAGCAGCGTCACCTTCTTCACGCTCCATGGCTATCTTCCGACTCCCATGCACTATGATAGTCCCCTTGTAACCCGGCATCTTGAGCTGCAGATAAACATAAAACGGCCGTGCCATGAACTTGACATAAGCCGGCTGTCCAAACAGAGCGTGGTATGGGCTTTTGATCTTGACCACTTCAAAAGTTAACTTCTCAGCCCTGGAATCATGCTCATCTCCAAATGCCACTTCCAGTTCAATCTTGCCAACTGGGTATGCCGACTTACCAGGGACCACACCATGGAAAACAGTATTGGACTGCTTAAGATTCTTGTCAGTTAACCCCATGCGACGGAAGGTCTCATAATAAAGGATATTAATGCTGCTACCTCCATCCATGAGCACCTTAGTAAACTTGTATCCACCAACTTGAGGTGCCACCACCAAAGCTAAGTGACCCGGATTATCAACCCGGGGCGGGTCATCCGCGCGACTCCACATAATGGACTGCTCAGACCATCACAAGTAGTGGGGAACTGCCGGCTCAACGGTGTTCACCGCCCTCTTGTGAAGCTTCTGGTCCCGTTTGCACAAACTTGTGGTGAAAACATGATATTGCCCGCTATTCAACTGCTTTGGATGACTTTGATATCCGAACTGCTGCTGCTGCTGCCCCCCTGGCCGGATTGCTGATTGTAACCACCCTGGCTACCTTGATTATATCCACCCTGATTATTTTGGTGGCCCTGAAATCTAGAATTAGAACCGCCACCTCCATAACCTGGGCCATGAGAACCGCCACCACCTGAGCCGCCGCCCGGTCTGTGACTGCCATCAAACGAGTTAAGGTTTTTGAAAGCCTTCATAATCGTACAATCTTTCCAAAGGTGAGTAGCCGGTCTCTCCTGCGTGCCATGCCTTGGACAGGGCTTATTCAGTAACTGCTCCAGAGTAGGACCTGACCCGCCGGTCTGAGGAGGCGGCCTCCCCTTACGACGTTGATTGTTGCCCTGTGCATTGGTGTTAGCCACAAACTCCAAGCTACCACCAGCCTTGCGTTTACCGTTGCCCCCGTGATTCGACGGGTTATGCTGCGGACCCTTAGCATTGCCGTTCTTCTTTCCCATCCCTGTCTTCTCGTCGTCAGATTCGGGGTCCTTAGTACCATCAGAGTCGGCATATTTGACTAGGCCGCCATCAGCTGGCCCATGTCATTACAGTCGCGCTTGAGCTGCCCAGCTTCTGCTTGATAGGTTCGAAATGGTAGTTTTTCTCCAACATTAAGACTACAGCGCTATCGTTCATGTTATTGGATGAATGTATGATAGCTTTGACTCGGTGCATCCAATGGGTCGTGGATTCACCCTCCTCTTGCTTGCAATTAGTCAAGTCCACAATCGACTTGGGATGTTTGCATGTGTCTTTAAATTTCTGAATAAACCGGGCCTTCAACTCTCCCCATGACCCGATGGAGTTGGCAGGCAGCCCCTTTAACCAAGTACGGGCCGTTCCATCCAGCATCATGGTAAAATATTTAGCACACGCATCATCACTGACCTCCAATAGCTCCATGGCCATCTCATAACTTTCAATCCATGCCTCAGGGGGTAAGTCAGCTGTGTAATTAGGCACCTTACGAGGCCCCTTGAAATCCTTAGGCAAACACTCATTACGCAGAGCCGACACCAAACAGGGTACGCCTGCCTCCAGAGAAACTGTCAGGTAAGCCAGAAGCTGCTGAGAAACCGCTGGTTGAGCCGCCTGCTCCACTTCTTGACGCATCTTGCCCTGATCGACCACACCTTGAGCCCCATTACCCAATGGGTCATGCCCACGCGCCCACTCACGGCGCTGGGCATTGCTTGAAACAGATGGTGAGTCCATGTGTCTGCTATAGCTCCGGCTTGGATGAGGAGTCGAATGAATTCTGTCTCGGCTGTAAGAGTGCGCCTCCTGTTGTACCATTGCCGTTTGAAGAAGCTCCTTAACCCCTCGTGTTTCAACCATTGCTGGAGAATCGCCTTCCACTGGGAGAGCCGCCAAGCGTGTAGCTGCATCGATCATATTATCCAACGGGTTAGAATAATGACCCAATGGTGGTGGCACGTGCCAAGGCAGAACAGTGTTCAAACGAGGTGGCTCTGTCACGCTTGGTTGAGTCGGTGCTCTAGCCCCTGGCGCGGCGTTCTGGTTTAACTATGGCGGGTTACTGGTCCTTGCTCCAGGCGTGCAAAAGAGATTTCGCCCCTTGTAAACTAAAGGTAGACGAGACTGGTGCCTCCTCCTCATGATTTCTTTTGAAGCATTCTGATCCATCGTAAGCCGGTAGGACTTTGTTTGGATCTGCTGCGCCTGTGCATCCAAGGCAGCTCGCTCTGCAGCCATCCTGACGTCCTTAACCGCCAGGTCTACCTTGGCCTGTTCTATCTCTTCTCGTAGCTTTGTACTTTCTGTGTTGTGCTGATCTCCATTCGTCGAGTTGACCTCTGTTGTCAACAAGGCAGTCAACTTGTCCAACAAGTCTATCAAAACTTGAGCCGACGGGCACACAGGGCCACCTGCCCCGGCTGCCATCACTGCTGCTGACCTGGAGGTCATTGCTGGCATAGTTGAGGAAGTCTGCACAGGTTGCGTCCCGGCCATAAAGATTGCAACCCGGTTCGGTGGCTCAAAGGGGTCCAGAATACCGTCGCCATCGGAATAGCCCCCAAGCCTACCATCTTGCAGCTGATACATCAAAGTAGTCTCGCCCGTGGATGACTCACCATCAGAGTAGATGGCCGTCTCACTTCCAGATATAGACTCTTCATCAAATTACCCTCCATGGATGCATCCCATGAAGGCACGCTTCACGGCAGGCTGAGCACGAGCGGGTCTCGCACGCTGAGCCGTCTCGATGATGTCAGTGCAGATGTCCGGCTCAGGGACCGGCTCGCCGATCTTGCCGATGAAGACGTGAATTCCGCCAAAGGGGACCCAGTACCCGTACTCGATTGAGCCGGCCTCGGGGCCCCAGCCTGCATCGTCGATGTAGAGCTTGCCATGACGACTCTTGGTCATCCGACCCACAACATATCCCTTGATCCCTTTGAAGTTGCCATTCAAGAACTCGAAACCACGTGCGCTGGCCCCATGGTGGGCGCCAAGTGTCGTGGAATAGTCACGACAGATGTCCTCGTGAGAGGACTTAGTCATGGAGTCATCGCCTCTAGGTTAGCTTAAAGGGGTTAAATAGGACAAAGGACACATGAATTATACTAGTTCGGCCCCTTGCAGTGAAGGTAAAAGCCTACAATCCAGTTTTGGGTGGTATTGCTTATGTCTCGATTACCAGGGAGCGAATCCTCTTGACCTAGCTTTCAATTTGTTGTTTCTTACCCTGAACCGCCACCGGGTCGTCCCTTTATATACACAGGGTAACACCCAGCGGCTCACGGAGTCCCGGCCGGCTCATAGACAACGTGTCCGGCTCGGTGACTACTTTACATGCCTTATAATACAAGTCTTACATAAATGGCGGTTTATACCTACGGGCCCTAAGTCGCCCTTGGCCTTGGGCCCTTGGTTGTTAACCGCTATCTTTAATGTATTCATGGGCTTCATATTAAGAGTCGCCGTAGGTATAACCCGGCCCCTCCTAGACGGGTAATACCAATAGTTATATCCTCAACAAATAGAAAAGGAAAATTGTATTAAATTTGCCCAGAAACTGGACAAAAACAAATAAAAAATGGCCAGGGCTCTTTGGGCTGAAACCGGCTCAGTCACCCAGCGCTCACCGGTTCACAGCCTGCTCAGCACGCTAAGCCGCGTGAGCCAGCCTTGCCTCGGCCTGGGCCGCCGGCCTCATCCCAGTGTGGGCCTGATCCTCTTTGGCCCAAGGTCTGCAGCGGGTTAGGGTTTCGATCTGGGCCGTTGATCTGATCGAACGGACTCCCGGTGTTCTGGCTGGAACAAAACCAGCTAGCGACGCGGCCGAGGGGAAACCCTCGCTCATCCCCCCCACATGTCGCTCTCCTCCCTCTCTCGCGACAACTCTATCCATGGCAGCGGCAAGAGCTATGCCGACCACCGGCGACGGCATCGAGGCCCGGCGCTGCGCGAGCCCCCTTCCTCTTCCCCCTTTCTCTCTGCTCCTTCCACCTACAACTCCAATGCGAGAGAGACACATGGCCACGCCCCCTCTCACCCCTTGTTTTCTGTGGTCGTCAGCGTCGGAGCAACCGGTGGTTTCGCCGTTGCCATTTCCTTCGCCGGCTGCGTGTTCCCCTCTGTGAGCGCGCCGCCGTCGAACGGATCGGCCGCAATACACTTTGCCCCTGTCAGGGGTTGGTTCTTCATCCAGATGCCTCACTTGGTGATGCACATCTGGATCGAGAGGAACAGCATGACACAGCAGCGGCGTACTTTGTCGGTGAGCACTAGGCCCTCTGCCGGTGAGATCTTTGGATCTTTCTTTGCCTTGTTTAGGGTTCTTGGGGAGGGGAATTTTTTTGCTTTGTTTTCTTTTCTACCTGAAAATACTAAGCCTAGCAGGCTCTGAAACCATTGATAGATCTGTAGATCGGGTAGGCTTAGTTATTAGCGGTAGATTTACCTTCTCCTTTGCTCGAAGAGCTCGAGTCATTGGCCATGGTGAAGAAGTTGGCGGCAAAGAGTAAGCAGCGGCAGTGGCAGTGCTTCCCGTCTCTTCGGGCTAACCTAGTTCGATAGGTTCATCGGTGGGGTTTGCGGTAGCGCGACGAACCTCTTAGTGCGTGCCCCGCCCCGACCTCTTTATATAGCCCACATGATAGGGGTCCGTCAACCATAGGTGGGTTGAGCACCCCCGATCAGGGTGTGGATTTAAGGGTCTAGTGGGCCATTGGGTACACACAGTGGAGATCAACCTAACAAGTCTGGCCACATAATTGTATGAAACTTGAGGCCTTGTTTGATAGAAGTGGATTGGGGAGGTTTGGGGAGGAGGGGATTTCATGGGATTTAGTAAATACCTTCCTTGAACCCAATCCTCTCAAATCCCCACCAATCCCCAAACCCCTCACATACCCCTACAATTTGGTACACATGGATTGCTATATAGGGTTTGCAAAATTACTATACTATAGTTAAAAATGCAATTTTTACAACTTCAAAAGCTCACAGACGAAATGTACTGGCAACAAAGTTACAACGAGAGTACGCAAAACAACAAAAGGCTCATATAATCAGTTACAAGTACTATCAACGGTTCGAATGAAAATGGTACATGCATACATGCCAGTATGCCATGGTCCAAATGAAAAACATGACACATGCCACAGTCCAAATGAAATATACAAGATGTTCGGTAAGCGAAAGTAAACGGTTCATCACAACATAAACACATGTTTGATAGGCGAATGCTCCGAGACATGTTTGCAGGTGGCATAGTGTGGAGGAGACTTGTGGCGGCAAAGCATGGGCAACGTGCTTCCGTGAGATCAGGTCCCTAAAAAAGCACATGAATTGGTCCAAGGTTAGATGTGGGAAAAACTTGAACATATCAACCAACAAAATTGAAAAAGAACCAGCAAATAAGTCATCATCTATCTTCTCTAGAGTTTGAACAATCAGACAAGACCGGCATGAATGGATCTAATTTTAAATTAAGCCAACTTACACCACTATCGTTCAGAAACACTTTAATTGTTCGAGGAGGGCATATCCCTAGGAAGGAAGAGCTCATGCAGTTTACATGCATATATTAAGGATACAAAGTGAAGTGTTGCCCGATCAGCCCCGCGGTACTGCATCCCTATTCCCTAGAGATATAGGGGTTAAAAGTCTTCAATTCAGAGTCTGGATACATTTTGAATCACGTACCACCATCTAGTCACTACACTCAACTAGAAGAAAGCCCAATTATATTTCAATCATTTTAGCACGGGTCGATCTGAAGATAAAATACAATGCCTAAACAATCTCAAAACAATACAACAATTGTTGTGTAATGCGATGATACGTCTCTAATACGTCTCCATCGTATCTATAATTTTTGATTGTTCCATGCCAATATTCTACAACTTTCAAATACTTTTGGCAACTTTTTATACTATTTTTTGGGACTAACATACTGATCCAGTGCCCAGTGCCAGTTCCTGTATGTTGCATGTTTTATGTTTCGCAGAAACCCCATATCAAACGGAGTCCAAATGGGATAAAAACGGAAGGAGAATTATTTTGGATTATTTGTGATTTTTGGGAACTAAAATCAATGCGAGACGGTGCCCGAGGGGGCCAGGAGATAGGGGGGCGTGCCCTAGCGAGGCAGGCGCGACCTGGACTCTCCTGGGCACCCCGTAAGGAGGTTGACGCTCTTCTTTTGCCACAAGAAAGATAATTTTATGAGAAAGATCTGGGCGAAAGATTCACCCCAATCGGAGTTACGGATCTCCGGATATAAAATAAACGCTGAATGGCAGAATCTGGGAACGCAGAAACAGAGAGAGACAGAGAGATAGATCCAATACCGGAGGGGCTCTCGCCCCTCCCACGCCATGGGAGCCAAGGACCAGAGGGGAAACCCTTATCCCATCTAGGGAGAAGGTCAAGGAAGAAGAAGAAGAAGGGGGGCTCTCTCCCCCTTGCTTCCGGTGGCGCCGGAACGCCGCCGGGGGCCATCATCATCACTGCGATCTTCACCAACACCTCCGCCATCTTCACCAACATCTCCATCACCTTCCCCCTCTATATACATCGGTCCACTCTCCCACAACCCGCTGTACCCTCTACTTGAACATGGTGCTTTATGCTTCATATTATTATCCAATGATGTGTTGCCATCCTATGATGTCTGAGTAGATTTTCGTTGTCCTATCGGTGATTGATGAATTGCTATGATTGGTTTAATTTGCTTGTGGTTATGTTGCTGTCCTTTGGTGCCCATCATATGAGCACGCGCGTGGATCACACCATAGGGTTAGTTGTATGTTGATAGGACTATGTATTGGAGGGCAAGAGTGACAGAAGCTTCAACCTAGCATAGAAATTGATGCATACGAGATTGAAGGGGGACCAATATATCTTAATGCTATGGTTGGGTTTTACCTTAATGAACATTAGTAGTTGCAGATGCTTGCTAATAGTTCCAATCATAAGTTCATAGAATTCCAAGTCAGGGATGACATGCTAGCTGTGGCCTCTCCCACATAAAACTTGCTATCGGTCTAGTAAAGTAGTCAATTGCTTAGGGACAATTTCACAACTCCTACCACCACTTTTCCACACTCGCTATACTTACTTTATTGCATCTTTATCTAAACAGCTCCTAGTTTATATTTACGTGTTCTTTATTATCTTGCAAACCTATCCTATCACACCTACAAAGTACTTCTAGTTTCATACTTGTTCTAGGTAAAGCGAACACTAAGCGTGCGTAGCGTGTATCAGTGGCAGATAGGGCTTGAGAGAGTATTTGTTCTATCTTTAGCTCCTCATTGGGTTCAACACTCTTACTTATCGAAAGAGGCTACAACTATCTGTTGCGGAACATAGTAATTTCAAAAAATTTCCTACGCACACGCAAGATCATGGTGATGCATAGCAACGAGAGGGGAGAGTGTTGTCCACGTACCCTCGTAGACCGTAAGCGGAAGCGTTATGACAACGCGGTTGATGTAGTCGTATGTCTTCATGATCCGACCGATCCAAGCACCGAACATATGGCACCTCCGAGTTCAACACACGTTCAGCTCGATGACGATCCCCGGACTCCGATCCAGCAGGGTGTCGGGGATGAGTTCCGTCAGCACGACGGCATGGTGACGATGATGATGTTCTACAGACGCAGGGCTTCACCTAAACACCGCAACAATATGACCAAGGTGGAATATGGTGGAGGGGGGCACCGCACACGGCTAAGGAACGATCACGAAGATGAACTTGTGTGTCTAGAGGTGCCCCCTGCCCCCGTATATAAAGGAGGGAGGGGGAGGTGCGGCCGCCCCCCTAGGGGTGCGCCTGGAGGAGTCCTACTCCCACCGGGAGTAGGACTCCCCCCTCTTGCCTTGGTGGAGAAGGAAAGGGGGGAGGGGAAAGAGGAAAGGGGGGCGCCGCCCCCCCTTCCTTGTCCTATTCGGACTAGGGGGGAGGGGGCGCGCGGCCTGCCCTGGCCGGCCCTCTCTTCTCCCTCATGGCCCATGTAGGCCCAATAACCCCCGGGGGGTTCCGGTAACCCCCCGGTACTCCGGAAAAATCCCGATTTCTCCCGGAACGATTCCGATATCCAAATATAGGCTTCCAATATATCAATCTTTATGTCTCGACCATTTTGAGACTCCTCGTGATGTCCGGGATCACATCCGAGACTCCTAACAACCTTCGGTACATCAAAACATATAAACTCATAATAAAACTGTCATCGTAATGTTAAGCGTGCAAACCCTACGGGTTCGAGAACTATGTAGACATGACCTAGAACCATTCTCGGTCAATAACCAATAGCGGAACCTAGATGCTCATATTGGCTCCTACATATTCTACGAAGATCTTTATCGGTCAAACCGCATAACAACATACGTTGTTCCCTTTGTCATCGGCATGTTACTTGCCCGAGATTCGATCGTCGGTATCTAATACCTAGTTCAATCTCATTACCGGCAAGTCTCTTTACTCGTTATGTAATGCATCATTCCGTAACTAACTCATTAGCTACATTGCTTGCAAGTCTTATAGTGATGTGCATTACCGAGAGGGCCCAGAGATACCTCTCCGACAATCGGAGTGACAAAACCTAATCTCGAAATACGCCAACCCAACATGTACCTTTGGAGACACCTGTAGAGCTCCTTTATAATCACCCAGTTACGTTGTGACATTTGGTAGCACACAAAGTGTTCCTCCGGTAAACGGGAGTTGCATAATCTCATAGTTACAGGAACATGTATAAGTCATGAAGAAAGCAATAGCAACATACTAAGCGATCAAGTGCTAGGCTAACGAAATGGGTCATGTCAATCACATCATTCTCCTAATGATGTGATCTCTTTAATCAAATGACAACACATGTCTATGGTTAGGAAACATAACCATCTTTGATTAATGAGCTAGTCAAGTAGAGGCATACTAGTGACGTTATGTTTGTCTATGTATTCACACATGTATCATGTTTCCGGTTAATACAATTCTAGCATGAATAATAAACATTTATCATGATATGAGGAAATAAATAATAACTTTATTATTGCCTCTAGGGCATATTTCCTTCAGTCTCCCACTTGCACTAGAGTTAATAATCTAGATTACACAGTAATGATTCTAACACCCATGGAGTCTTGGTGCTGATCATGTTTTGCTCGTGGAAGAGGCTTAGTCAACGGGTCTGCAACATTCAGATCCGTATGTATCTTGCAAATCTCTATGTCTCCCACCTGGACTTGGTCCCGGATGGAATTGAAGCGTCTCTTGATGTGCTTGGTCCTTTTGTGAAATCTGGATTCCTTTGCCAAGGCAATTGCACCAGTATTGTCACAGAAGATCTTCATTGGTCCCGATGCACTAGGTATGACACCTAGATCGGAAATGAACTCTTTCATCCAGACTCCTTCATTTGCTGCTTCCGAAGCAGCTATGTACTCCGCTTCACATGTAGATCCCGCCACGACGCTTTGTTTAGAACTGCACCAACTTACAGCTCCACCGTTTAATAAAAACACGTATCCGGTTTGCGATTTAGAATCGTCCGGATCAGTGTCAAAGCTTGCATCGACGTAACCATTTACGACTAGCTCTTTGTCACCTCCATATACGAGAAACATATCCTTAGTCCTTTTCAGGTATTTCAGGATGTTCTTGACCGCTGTCCAGTGATCCACTCCTGGATTACTTTGGTACCTTCCTGCCAAGCTTATTGCTAAGCATACGTCAGGTCTGGTACACAGCATTGCATACATGATAGAGCCTATGGCTGAAGCATAGGGAATATTTTTCATTTTCTCTCTATCTTCTGCTGTGGTCGGGCATTGAGTCTGACTCAACTTCACACCTTGTAATACAGGCAAGAACCCTTTCTTTGCCTGATCCATTTTGAACTTTTTCAAAACTTTATCAAGGTATGTGCTTTGTGAAAGTCCAATTAAGCGTCTTGATCTATCTCTATAAATCTTGATGCCCAATATGTAAGCAGCTTCACCGAGGTCTTTCATAGAAAAACTTTTATTCAAGTATCCCTTTATGCTATCCAGAAATTCTATATCATTTCCAATTAATAATATGTCATCTACATATAATATCAGAAATGCTACAGAGCTCCCACTCACTTTCTTGTAAATACAGGCTTCTCCAAAAGTCTGTATAAAACCATATGCTTTGATCACACTATCAAAGCGTTTATTCCAACTCCGAGATGCTTGCACCAGTCCATAAATGGATCGCTGGAGCTTGCACACTTTGTTAGCACCTTTTGGATCGACAAAACCTTCTGGTTGCATCATATACAACTCTTCTTCCAGAAATCCATTCAAGAATGCAGTTTTGACATCCATTTGCCAAATTTCATAATCATAAAATGCAGCAATTGCTAACATGATTCGGACAGACTTAAGCATCGCTACGGGTGAGAAAGTCTCATCGTAGTCAACCCCTTGAACTTGTCGAAAACCTTTCGCAACAAGTCGAGCTTTATAGACAGTTACATTACCATCTGCGTCAGTCTTCTTCTTAAAGATCCATTTATTCTCAATGGCTTGCCGATCATCGGGCAAGTCAACCAAAGTCCATACTTTGTTCTCATGCATGGATCCCATCTCAGATTTCATGGCTTCTAGCCATTTTGCGGAATCTGGGCTCATCATCGCTTCCTCATAGTTCGTAGGTTCGCCATGGTCAAGTAACATGACTTCCAGAATAGGATTACCGTACCACTCTGGTGCGGATCTTACTCTGGTAGACCTACGAGGTTCAGTAGAAACTTGATCTGAAGTTTCATGATCAATATCATTAGCTTCCTCACTAATTGGTGTAGTTGTCACAGGAACCGGTTCTTGTGATGGACTACTTTCCAATAAGGGAGCAGGTACAGTTACCTCATCAAGTTCTACTTTCCTCCCACTCACTTCTTTCGAGAGAAACTCCTTCTCTAGAAAGGATCCGAATTTAGCAACGAAAATCTTGCCCTCAGATCTGTGATAGAAGGTGTACCCAACAGTCTCTTTTGGGTATCCTATGAAGACACATTTCTCCGATTTGGGTTCGAGCTTATCTGGTTGAAGTTTCTTCACATAAGCATCGCAGCCCCAAACTTTAAGAAACGACAACTTTGGTTTCTTGCCAAACCACAGTTCATGAGGCGTCGTCTTAACGGATTTTGATGGTGCCCTATTTAACGTGAATGCGGCCGTCTCTAAAGCATAACCCCAAAACGATAGCGGTAAATCAGTAAGAGACATCATAGATCGCACCATATCTAGTAAAGTACGATTACGACGTTCGGACACACCATTTCGTTGTGGTGTTCCGGGTGGCGTGAGTTGCGAAACTATTCCGCATTGTTTCAAATGTAAACCAAACTTGTAACTCAAATATTCTCCTCCACAATCAGTTCGTAGAAATTTTATTTTCTTATTACGATGATTTTCCACTTCACTCTAAAATTCTTTGAACTTTTCAAATGTTTCAGACTTGTGTTTAATTAAGTAGATATACCCATATCTGCTCAAATCATCTGTGAAGGTGAGAAAATAACGATACCCGCCACGAGCCTCAATATTCATTGGACCACAAACATCAGTATGTATGATTTCCAATAAATCAGTTGCTCGCTCCATAGTTCCGGAGAACGGCGTTTTAGTCATCTTGCCCATGAAGCACAGTTCGCAAGTACCAAGTGATTCATAATCAAGTGATTCCAAAAGTCCATCAGTATGGAGTTTCTTCATGCGCTTTATAACGATATGACCTAAACGGCAGTGCCACAAATAAGTTGCACTATCATTATCAACTCTGCATCTTTTGGTTTCAACACTGTGAATATGTGTATCACTACTTTCGAGATTCAATAAAAATAGACCACTCTTCAAGGGTGCATGAACATAAAAGATATTACTCATATAAATAGAACAACCATTATTCTCTGATTTAAATGAATAACTGTCTCGCATCAAACAAGATCCAGATATAATGTTCATGCTCAACGCTGGCACCAAATAACAATTATTTAGGTCTAAAACTAATCCCGATGGTAGATGTAGAGGTAGCGTGCCGACTGCGATCACATCGACTTTGGAACCATTTCCCACGCGCATCGTCACCTCGTCCTTAGCCAATCTTTGCTTAATCCGTAGTCCTGTTTCGAGTTGCAAATATTAGCAACAGAACCAGTATCAAATACCCAGGTACTACTGCGAGTATTAGTAAGGTACACATCAATAACATGTATATCACATATACCTTTGTTTACTTTGCCATCCTTCTTACCCGCCAAATACTTGGGGCAGTTCCACTTCCAGTGTCCAGTCTGCTTGCAGTAGAAGCACTCAGTCTTAGGCTTAGGTCCAGACTTGGGTTTCTTCTCTTGAGCAGCAACTTGTTTGCTGTTCTTCTTGAAGTTCCCCTTCTTCCCTTTGCCCTTTTTCTTGAAACTGGTGGTCTTGTTGACCATCAACACTTGATGCTCCTTCTTGATTTCTACCTCTGCGGCTTTTAGCATTGCGAAGAGCTCGGGAATAGTCTTGTTCATCCCTTGCATATTATAGTTCATCATGAAGCTCTTGTAGCTTGGTGGCAGTGATTGAAGAATTCTGTCAATGACACTATCATCAGGAAGATTAACTCCCAGTTGAATCAAGTGATTATTATACCCAGACATTTTGAGTATGTGTTCACTGACAGAACTATTCTCCTCCATCTTGCAGCTATAGAACTTATTGGAGACTTCATATCTCTCAATCCGGGCATTTGCTTGAAATATTAACTTCAACTCCTGGAACATCTCATATGCTCCATGACGTTCAAAACGTCGTTGAAGACCCGGTTCTAAGCCGTAAAGCATGGCACACTGAACTATCGAGTAGTCATCAGCTTTGCTCTGCCAGACGTTCTTAACGTCGTCAGTTGCATCAGCAGCAGGCCTGGCACCCAGCGGTGCTTCCAGGACGTAATTCTTCTGTGCAGCAATGAGGATAATCCTCAGGTTACGGACCCAGTCCGTGTAATTGCTACCATCATCTTTCAACTTTGCTTTCTCAAGGAACGCATTAAAATTCAACGGAACAACAGCACGAGCCATCTATCTACAACAAACATAGACAAGCAAAATACTATCAGGTACTAAGTTCATGATAAATTTAAGTTCAATTAATCATATTACTTAAGAACTCCCACTTAGACAGACATCTCTCTAGTCATCTAAGTGATCACGTGATCCAAATCAACTAAACCATGTCCGATCATCACGTGAGATGGAGTAGTTTCAATGGTGAACATCACTATGTTGATCATATCTACTATATGATTCACGTTCGACCTTTCGGTCTCCGTGTTCCGAGGCCATATCTGTTATATGCTAGGCTCGTCAAGTTTAACCTGAGTATTCCGCGTGTGCAACTGTTTTGCACCCGTTGTATTTGAACGTAGAGCCTATCACACCCGATCATCACGTGGTGTCTCAGCACGAAGAACTTTCGCAACGGTGCATACTCAGGGAGAACACTTCTTGATAATTTTTAGTGAGAGATCATCTTAAAATGCTACCGTCAATCAAAGCAAGATAAGATGCATAAAGGATAAACATCACATGCAATCAATATAAGTGATATGATATGGCCATCATCATCTTGTGCTTGTGATCTCCATCTCTGAAGCACCGTCGTGATCACCATCATCACCGGCGCGACACCTTGATCTCCATCGTAGCATCGTTGTCGTTACGCCATCTATTGCTTCTACGACTATCGCTACCGCTTAGTGATAAAGTAAAGCAATTACAGGGCGTTTGCATTTCATACAATAAAGCGACAACCATATGGCTCCTGCCAGTTGCCGATAACTTCGGTTACAAAACATGATCATCTCATACAATAAAATATAGCATCACGTCTTGACCATATCACATCACAACATGCCCTGCAAAAACAAGTTAGACGTCCTCTACTTTGTTGTTGCAAATTTTACGTGGCTGCGACGGGCTGAGCAAGAACCGTTCTTACCTACGCATCAAAACCACAATGATAGTTCGTCAAGTTAGTGCTTTTTTAACCTTCGCAAGGACCGGGCGTAGCCACACTTGGTTCAACTAAAGTTGGAGAAACAGACACCCGCTAGTCACCTATGTGCGAAGCACGGCGGTAAAACCAGTCTCGCGTAAGCGTACACGTAATGTCGGTCTGGGACGCTTCATCCAACAATACCACCGAACCAAAGTATGACATGCTGGTAAGCAGTATGACTTGTATCGCCAACAACTCACTTGTGTTCTACTCGTGCAAATAACATCAATGCATAAAACCTAGGCTCGGATGCCACTGTTGCGGAACATAGTAATTTCACAAAAATTCCTACGCACACGCAAGATCATGGTGATGCATAGCAACGAGAGGGGAGAGTGTTGTCCATGTACCCTCGTAGACCATAAGCGGAAGCGTTATGACAACGCAGTTGATGTAGTCGTACGTCTTCACGATCCGACCGATCCAAGCACCATACGTACGGCACCTCCGAGTTCAGCACACGTTCAACTCGATGACGATCCCCGGACTCTGATCCAGCAGGGTGTCGGGGATGAGTTCCGTCAGCACGACGGTGTGGTGACGATGATGATGTTCTACCGATGTAGGGCTTCCCCTAAACACCGCAACGATATGACCGAGGTGGAATATGGTGGAGGGGGGCCACCGCACACGGCTAAGGAACGATCATGAAGATCAACTTGTGTGTCTAGAGGTGCCCCCTGCCCCCGTATATAAAGGAGGGAGGGGGGAGGTGCGGCCGTCCCCCTAGGGGTGTGCCTGGAGGAGTCCTACTCCCACCGGGAGTAGGACTCCCCCCTCTTGCCTTGGTGGAGAAGGAAAGGGGGGAGGGGAAAGAGGAAAGGGGGGCGCCGCCCCCCTTCCTTGTCCTGTTCGGACTAGGGGGGGAGGGGGCGCGCTGCCTGCCCTGGCCGGCCCTCCTCTTCTCCCTCATGGCCCATGTAGGCCCAATAACCGCCGGAGGGTTCCGGTAACCCCCTGGTACTCTGAAAAAATCCCGGTTTCTCCCGGAACGATTCCATATCCAAATATAGGCTTCCAATATATCAATCTTTATGTCTCGACCATTTCGAGACTCCTCGTCATGTACGGGATCACATCCGGGACTCCGAACAACCTTCGGTACATCAAAACATATAAACTCATAATAAAATTGTCATCGTAATGTTCAGCGTGCGGACCCTACGGGTTTGAGAACCATGTAGACATGACCTAGAACCATTCCTGGTCAATAACCAATAGCGGAACCTGGATGCTCATATTGGCTCCTACATATTCTACGAAGATCTTTATCGGTTAAACCGCATAACAACATACGTTGTTCCCTTTGTCATCGGCATGTTACTTGCCCGAGATTCGATCGTCGGTATCTAATACCTAGTTCAATCTCGTTACTGGCAAGTCTCTTTACTCGTTACGTAATGCATCATTCCATAACTAACTCATTAGCTACATTGCTTGCAAGGCTTATAGTGATGTGCATTACCGAGAGGGCCCAGAGATACCTCTGCGACAATCGGAGTGACAAAACCTAATCTCAAAATACGCCAACCCAACATGTACCTTTGGAGACACCTATAGAGCACCTTTATAATCACCCAGTTACGTTGTGACGTTTGGTAGCACACAAAGTGTTCCTCCGGTAAACGGGAGTTGCATAATCTCATAGTTATAGGAACATGTATAAGTCATGAAGAAAGCAATAGCAACATACTAAACGATCAAGTGCTATGCTAACGGAATAGGTCATGTCAATCACATCATTCTCCTAATGATGTGATCTCTTTAATCAAATGACAACACATGTCTATGGTTAGGAAACATAACCATCTTTGATTAATGAGCTAGTCAAGTAGAGGCATACTAGTGACGTTATGTTTGTCTATGTATTCACACATGTATCATGTTTCCGGTTAATACAGTTCTAGCATGAATAATAAACATTTATCATGATATGAGGAAATAAATAATAACTTTATTATTGCCTCTAGGGCATATTTCCTTCACTATCCCGTATACTTGCGGGTTATCAAGACCTTTTTCTGGCGCCGCCGGGGAGTCATAGCGTGGGGTGAATATTCTCGTGTGTGCTTGTTTGCTTTATCACTAAGTAATTTTTATTTGCTGTTCTTAGTTGTTCTCTATCTTTAGTTGTGGATATGGAACACGAAATACCAAAAAAATTAGGTGTACTTGCTACTCATGGAGATGGGGAACCTCCTAAAACCCTCGACGCTCGTTATGTGAAAGACATTATGTACTACTTTAATAATCCTGAGAAAACCCCATTCAATTATGTTATGGGAGTAACGTTGGATCAACGTGAATACTTTAGGGATTATCGCTTGACACAAAAAAGGAAACTATTATGGGATCAAATTTATATGTTGTATTGGTATGCTAGGCAACTATGCTTGAGATATGATATTACTTGTTGCTCTAGGATGAAGGCTCCACACCTTCCCTTTTCATGCAAATTTAATGATAATGAAACCTTAGATTCTTATGCTAATTGTATATATGATTACTATGATGTTGAACGAATTGAAGAATTTGTTGTTGCTTTTAAAGCTGCTTATGAAATTGAATCTTTGTTTGAAAAGGATGAAGCTTTAGATGATGATGTTTATAGGCCTAAATTTTTTGCTATATTGAAATATTGCTATGAAAATTATGAATACAATTACAATATTAATGCATTTATTGAGAAATTCTCTGCTGTCCAAGAAGAGACTAATATTTTGCAGGAAGCTATGGAAGAAGAAACTGACGAAACTGTGAGCTCATTGGATGAAAAAGATGACGAGGAGAGCGAAGAACAAAAGGAGGAAGAGTGGATTGATCACCCGTGCCCACCTTCTAATGAGAGTAACTCTTCAACTCATACATTGTTTAATTCCCCTTCGTGCTTACCGAAGGATGATTGCTATGATGATTGCTATGATCCCGTTGATTCTCTTGAAATATCCCTTTTTGATGATGCTTGCTATGCTCGTGGCCAAGATGCCAATATGAATTATGCTTATGGAGATGAACTTGCTATAGTTCCTTATGTTAAACATGAAATTGTTGCTATTGCACCCACACATGATAGTCCTATTATCTTTTAGAATTATCCAAACTACACTACATCAGAGAAGTTTGTGCTTATTAAGGATTATGTTGACGGGTTGCATTTTACCGTTGCACATGATGATTTTTATAGATATAATATGCATGTGCTTTCTGCTCCTACTTGCAATTATTATGAGAGAGGAACTATATCTCCACCTCTCTATGTTTCCAATATGATAAAACTGCAAAAAACTATTTATACTATGCATTGGCCTTTACTTGGTGTGCATGAATTGTTCTTTTATGACATGCTGATGCATAGGAAGAGAGTTAGACTTCATTGTTGCATGATATATGTTACTTTGTGCTCAGTACTAAATTACAAATCTTTGTTAGTTAAAATTGGCTTTGATATACCTTGGGATCCGGGTGGATCCATTACTTGAGCACTATATGCCTAGCTTAATGGCTTTAAAGAAAGCGCTGCCCGGGAGACAACCCGGAAGTTTTAGAGAGTTATTTATTTCTGTTGAGTGCTTTTATATAGTTTAAAAACAAAAAAATAAAGAGGGGAGCCTAAAACTTTTCAAAAAGGAAAGTGAAAGTGAGAAGACAAGCATTGTTGAAGTGGGAGCTAGCCTTGAACTTTGTTCATGCTCACAGAAACTTTGTGAATCTTGATTACAGAAACTTTTCAACAAAAATAATTATCCACTTGTACAATTCCATTGTATTATAAAAATAATGTGCCAAGGTTTGCCTTTAGGATGTTTATAATGCTTGTTGGTTTGTACGGTGCAGGACAAACCTTTGGCTGTAGTGCATGATTTACATTTTTAACTGGAACGTCAATTGGTTCTGATTCCTTTTGAAATGTCTTTACATAGAACTTGTTTATGTTTCCTAATTTTGGAAGAATTTTTGGGGTACCAGAAGTATGGTGGATGTTTAGATTGCTACAGACTGTTCTCTTTTTGACAGATTCTGTTTTTGATGCATCGTTTGCTTGTTTTGATGAATCTATCAATTTATATCAGTGGATTAAGCCATGGAAAAGATATATTATAGTAGAAACAATGCAAAAACAAAATATGAATTGGTTTGCTACAATACTTAGAGTAGTGATTTGCTTTATTGTACTAACGGATCTTACCGAGTTTTTTGTTAATGTTTTGTGTGGATGAAGTATCTAATCAAGGAGGTCTCAATATGAGGAAAAGGAAGAGAGGCAAGAACTCAAGCTTGGGGATGCCCGAGGCACCCCAAGTAAATATTCAAGGAGACTCAAGCGTCTAAGCTTGGGGGTGCCCCGGAAGGCATCCCCTCTTTCTTCAACAAGTATCGGTATGTTTTCGGATTCGTTTTGTTCATGCATTATGTGCAAGTCTTGGAGCGTCTTTTGCATTTAGTTTTCATTTTTCCTTTATGCACCATGCTGGTATGAGATAATCCTTGGTTGATTTATAGAATTCTCATTGCACTTCACTTAAATCTTTTGAGTATGGCTTTATAGAATGCTTCATGTGCTTCACGTATATCGTTTGAAGTTTGGATTGCCTGTATCTCTTCACATAGAAAACCGCCATTTGTAGAATGCTCTTTTGCTTCATTTATATTTGTTAAAGCATGGGCATATCTTTTGTAGAAAGAATTAAACTCTCTTGCTTCACTTATATCTATTTAGAGAGATGACAGGAATTGGTCATTCACTTGGTTAGTCATAAAATCCTACATAAAACTTGTAGATCACTGAATATGATATGTTTGATTCCTTGCAATAGTTTTGTGATATAAAGGTGGTGATATTAGAGTCGTGCTAGTTGAGTAATTGTGAAATTGAGAAATACTTGTGTTGAGGTTTGATGACCCACAAGTGTAGGGGATCTATCGTAGTCCTTTCGATAAGTAAGAGTGTCGAACCCAACGAGGAGCAGAAGGAAATGATAAGCGGTTTTCAGTAAGGTTTTCTGCAAGCACTGAAATTGTAGGTGATAGATAGTTTTGTGATAAGATAAATAGTAACGAGTAACAAGTAAACAAAGTAAATAAGGTGCAGCAAGGTGGCCCAATCCTTTATGTAGCAAAGGATAAGCCTGGACAATTTCTAATAATGAGAAAGGAGCTCCCGAGGACACATGGGAATTATCGTCAAGCTAGTTTTCATCACGTTCATATGATTCGTGTTCGATACTTTGATAATTTGATATGTGGGTGGACCGGTGCTTGGGTACTGCCCTTACTTGGACAGGCATCCCACTTATGATTAACCCCTATTGCAAGCATCCGCAACTACAACAAAAGTATTAAGGTAAACCTAACCATAGCATGAAACATGTGGATCCAAATCAGCCCCTAACGAAGCAACGCATAAACTAGGGTTTAAGCTTCTGTCACTCTAGCAACCCATCATCTACTTATTACTTCCCTATGCCTTCCTCTAGGCCCAAATAATGGTGAAGTGTCATGTAGTCGACGTTCACATGACACCACTAGAGGAGAAGACAACATACATCTCATCAAAATATCGAACGAATACCAAATTCACATGACTACTAATAGCAAGACTTCACCCATGTCCTTAGGAACAAACGTAACTTCTCACAAAGCATATTCATGTTCATAATCAGACGTGTAATAATATGCATTAAGGATCTGAACATATGATCTTCCACTAAGTAAACCAATAAGTATCAACTACAAGGAGTAATGAACACTACTAGCAACCCACAGGTACCAATTTGTGGTTTTGGATACAAGATTGGATACAAGAGATGAACTAGGGTTTGAGAGGAGATGGTGCTGGTGAAGATGTTGATGTAGATTGACCCCCTCCCTATGAGAGGATAGTTGGTGATGACGTTGGTGATGATTTCCCCCTCCCGAAGGGAAGTGTCACCGGCAGAACAGCTCTGCCAGAGCCCTAGATTGGTTCCGCCAAGGTTCCGCCTCGTGGCGGCAGAGTTTCGTCCCGTAAGCTTGCCCACGATTTTTTCCAGGGTAAAAGCCTTCATATAGCGGAAGATGGACACCAAAGGTCCACCAAGGGAGTTTTATATGCATTTATATGCTATTTTATATGATTTTTGGGACTAACCTATTAACCTAGAGCCCAGTGCCAGTTTCTATTTTTTCCTTGTTTTTGAGTTTTACAGAAAAGGAATACCAAACGAGTCCAATTGACGTGCCAATTTTTGATTATTTTTTATGGACCAAAAGAAGCCCATGAAGTAAAAGAGTTGGGCCAGAAGAGTCCCAAGCCGTCCACGAGGGTGGAGGGCGCGCCCCCTAAATCGTGGACCACTCAAAGACCCCCCTGACCAGGGACGGAGCCAGGATTTTGACATGGGGGGGGGGCAAGGTTTCACACTAAGTGTCATGGTCAACGGTAATGTTAAAAAAAATTAAGGTCAGGTCTAATGGAGATGTCATGATGCAAACATGCCGTTTTGTCTATAAAAATTTGATAAATGACAAAATAAATTTACAACACTAGAAACACGAGATAATGCAATGTGAGTAAATAATACATTACCTGATCTCATTAATTTTCTTAGAATTAGTGAGGTGGACCTCACTGTTCAAAATAAACTACATTTTTTCCTTGTATCGTTGTCATTCATCTGTAAGGTCGGCCAATTGGCAACGGTGAGTGGATCGGGCGTTCACCCACGACTGTCCCTTACCCTTCTCTGCTTCTCAATATCAAATATAATCATCACTAATCTAATCTAACCAGGCATGACACATAATAGACAATCTAATGTTTGTAGTTTTTACATGAACTAATCTAATCAGGACATGAATCTACTTCTAAAATAAAATACCTTTTTCCTTGTTCATTGCCGCTCATCTGTGCCCGTGGATCAGCGCTCGACTGCGGTCTTCCCTTCTCCGCTGCTCTTGATCGGGATGCGATGGCACAGTTAAGAGGTCGGATAGCAGGGAGCGCTGCAGCGGCAGGTGTGAAGCGATCGTAGAAGACGACTGCTAAACGAAACCGGTAGCAACCTGTGTGCGCGTCGTGGGCGCGTGGGTGTGTGCTGCTACCCTGCTAATTGGTTGCTAATCGGTGTTTAATCTTCTATAATGGGCTGCTTGCTACTTCTGTTATTTTGGGCTTTTGAGCTGCTAGTAGATTGCACCTTACTTTATGTACGGGTGGACTATATGCTAAAAAACGTAGTGGGATGGGGACTTAATTTGAGGCTTCACGAACGATACACCCGGGACAAGGGGGGCAAATGAAGCGACGTGCAGTTAGCCAGCAGGAAAATTAGCGAACAAACTATCTCTATTAAGGGGGTGACGCGATCGTTGAGGGGGGGTCTCGCCCCCCTTGAATCCGTCACTGCCCCTGACGTGAGACCGACGCCAAAAATTCCTATAAATACACAAACCCCCAGAAACATAACCTAGATCGGGAGTTCTGCCGCCGCAAGCCTCTGTAGCCACCAAAAACCTCTCGAGAGCCTATTCCGGCACCCTGCCGGAGTGGGAATCCATCACCGGTGGCCATCTTCATCATCCCGGCGCTCTCCATGACGAGGAGGGAGTAGTTCACCCTCGGGTCTGAGGGTATGTACCAGTAGCTATGTGTTTGATCTCTCTCTCTCATGTTCTTGATTTGGCACGATCTTGATGTACCGCGTGCTTTGCTATATAGTTGGATCTTATGATGTTTCTCCCCCTCTACTCTCCTGTAATGGATTGAGTTTTACCTTTGAAGTTATCTTATCAGATTGAGTCTTTAAGGATTTGAGAACACTTGATGTATGCCTTGCATGTGCTTGTCTGTGGTGACAATGGGATATCACGTGATCTACTTGATGTATGTTTTGGTGATCAACTTGCGGGTTCAGTGACCTTGTGAACTTATGCATAGGGGTTGGCACACGTTTTCGTCTTGACTCTCCGGTAGAAACTTTGGGGCACTCTATGAAGTACTTTGTGTTGGTTTGAATAGATGAATCTGAGATTGTGTGATGCATATCATATAATCATACCCGCGGATACTTGAGGTGACATTGGAGTATCTAGGTGACATTAGGGTTTTGGTTGATTTGTGTCCTAAGGTGTTATTTTACTACGAACTCTAGGGCTGTTTGTGACACTTATAGGAATAGCCCAATGAATTGATTGGAAAGAATAACTTTGAGGTGGTTTTGTACCCTACAATAATCTCTTCGTTTGTTCTCTGCTATTAGTGACTTTGGAGTGGCTCTTTGTTGCATGTTGAGGGATAGTTATATGATCCAATTATGATATTATAGTTGAGAGAACTTGCACTAGTGAAAGTATGAACCCTAGGCCTTGTTTCGAAGCATTGCAATACCGTTTACGCTCACTTTTATCGCTTGCTACCTTGCTGTTTTTATATTTTCAGATTATAAAAACCTATATGTACCATCCATATTGAACTTGTATCACCATCCTTCGCCGAACTAGTGCACCTATACAATTTACCATTGTATTGGGTGTGTTGGGGACACAAGAGACTCTTTGTTATTTGGTTGTAGGGTTGTTTGAGAGAGACCATCTTCATCCTACGCCTCCCACAGATTGATAAACCTTAGGTCATCCACTTGAGGGAAATTTGCTACTATCCTACAAACCTCTGCACTTGGAGGCCCAACAACGTCTACAAGAAGAAGGTTGCGCGGTAGACATCAAGCTCTTTTCTGGCACTGTTGCCAGGGAGGCTAGGTAAGTGGCGCTAACACCCCGTCAACTAAGCTCTTTTCTGGCGCCGTTGCCAGGGAGGTTAGTGCTTGAAGGTATATCTTTAGATCTTGCAATTGAATCTTTTTGTTTCTTGTTTTATCACTACTTTAGTTTATAAAAGAAAACTTAAAAAATGGAACTGAGGGTGCCTTATATGCTTCATCTTTTTAATTTCTTTCATGAAAATAAGGATTCCGATAATTGTGCCAAAGTGTTAGAAGAAGAATGCAATAAAATGTTTGGAATACAGTCTTTGAATGATGAGCACGATTGCAATGTTGTTAGTATGAACTCTTTGAATATCCATAGTACTAATGATGATTGCACTAGTAATGATAAAAATGTCTCTTATAAGCATGTTAAATTTTGTGGAGTGCATAGAGCTTGCAAGCACACACCAAATAGGGAAGATAGATTTGGCAAGAGGCATAAGTATTTAGAAACTAAATGGTTTCAAGAGAGGCTAGATGTTTGTGCTGAAAATTTAAAATTTCTTTGCCATACTTGTGAACTTTGCAATGAACATGATCATTTAAATCTTCAATGCAAATTGTTTCATGATCGAATCGTGTCCAAAAATTGTGATGACTTGATTTCCCTTGCACATCATAATGAACTTAGTTTGCTTTTGGGTTATGAAGAAATGAAACGTATAACTAAGCATATTCCAGAATATAACCATGAGAAATTCCTTCATATTGATCTAGAGGAAATTTATATGTATTGTGCGGTGAATTTAATTGAAAATCCTTATATTTCCAATTACATAAATACAAGAAAACAAATAGAAGATTAAGATAATACTAAGAGATTTCTCAATATCCTCCTATTCTTTCTTATGATGAATCAGGTAACAAGGAGGAGCTTACTATTCAACCAATCTCATTAATAAGGAGCTCCAGAAAGAGGATTAAACCGACACATGATGTGAAGAAGAAAAAGAAAAGACGGAGAAGCAAAGGTAAAAAGGTATCCCTCCCAAATGATGTTGCTCCTACTACTCATTGTGATGATGATAATTGCTATACTATTGGTGCTATCCATACTATTAATGATGAGAGTGATTATGCTTATGATATGCAATGGCCCAAGCTTGGGGATGCTATGTTTGATGAGAATGAAATGTTTGAGAATTTATTTGCTGCAATTAATGTTTGTCCCAAGCTTGGGGATTCTACGTTTAATGAAGATGATATTTTTAGTCTCCCAAGTTTTGATATGCAAATTTGTTATGACGATAGCATGCCTCCTACTTATGATGATTATATTGATGAAAGTGGGTTTGGAAGAGTGTCAACTTTAGGAAGTAATGATCCCACTATTTTGGAGGATGTTGAATCTTATTGTGATAATTATGAAAGTGGATTTGGAGAGGTCATGACTTTATTTAGTAATGATTCCACTATCTTGGAAGAGGTTTCAATTGATTTTGATGAGAACAAAGTTGCTACTTATGACAATTATTGTGATTATACTTATGCTATAAAAAGTAGTGGTGATTATATTTATAAAACTTGTCATATTATGATTACCATTTTTCTGAACATTACTCTTTTAATGTGGAAACAATTTATAGTATTCGAGTTTCTTATGATACACCCACTATTCCGAATGAGAAGAATTTCGCTTATGTGGAGAGTAATAAAATTTATGTGCTTGGGGATCATGAAAAGAATGCTTATGTGATAGTTATATTGTTGAATTCATTCATGATGCTATTGAAAATTATTATGAGGGAGGAATTTATGCTTGTAGGAATTGCAATAATATCAAGTTTCCTCTCTATGTGTTGAAAATCTTGAAGCTATGCTTGTTTTGCTTTCCTATGCTAGTTGATTCTTGTTCACATAAGTTGTTTGCTCACAAAATCCCTAGGAATAGGAAGTGGGTTAGACTTAAATGTGCTAGTCATATTCTTCATGATGCCCTCTTTGTGTTTCAGTTCTTATCGTTTATGTGAGCATCATTGTCATCATCATGCCTAGCTAAAAAGGCATTAAAGAAAAGCGCTTGTTGGGAGACAAACCAATATTTACCCATACTGTTTTTGTGTGTACACATGATTAATCTACTGTAGTAATAATGTTTTATAGCTTTTGTTTCAATAAAGTGCCAAGTAGAACCTTTGGGAAGACTAGGGTGAAAGTTAATGCGATCTTGCTGTAAAAATCAGAAACTTTGCACTCACGAGAATAATTGTCATTTTTAACAGCAGAGTTATTTTAAGTTGATTCTTTTTTAAGAAGATTAATAGACAGATTCCTCATGTCCACCAATTTATTTAAGAATTTTTGTAGTTACATAAGTATTAGAGAGTTACAGATTACTACAGACTGTTCTGTTTTTGACAGATTCTGTTTTCTAAGTGTTGTTTGCTTATTTTGATGAATCTATGAGTAGTATCGGAGGGTATGAACCATAGAGAAGTTGGAATACAGTAGATATTACACCAATATTAATTTAGAATGAATTCATAACAGTACCAAAAGTGGTGATTTATTTTCTTATACTAACGGAGCTTACAAGTTTTCTGTTGAGTTTTGTGTTGTGAAGTTTTCAAGTTTTGGGTAAAGATTCGATGGACTATGGAATAAGAAGTGGAAAGAGCCTAAGCTTGGGGATGCCCAAGGCAACTCAAGGTAATATTCAAGTACAACCAAGAGCCTAAGCTTGTGGATGCCCCGGATGGCATCCCGTCTTTCATCTTCGTTCATCAGTAACTTTACTTGAGGCTATATTTTTATTCACCACATGATATGTGTTTTGCTTGGAGCGCCATTTTATTTTATTTTGTTTTGCTTAATGTTTGAATAATATCCCAAGATCTGAAATTCTTAAATGTTAGCGAGTCTTCACATAGTTACATAATTATTCAACTACTCATTGATCTTCACTTATATCTTTTGGAGTAGTTTGTCGTTTGCTCTAGTGCTTCACTTATATCTTTTAGAGCATGACGATGGTTGATACGTCTCCGTCGTATCTATAATTTTTGATTGTTCCATGCCAATATTCTTCAACTTTCATATACTTTTGGCAACTTTTTATACTATTTTTGAGACTAACATATTGATCCAGTGCCTAGTGCCAGTTCCTGTCTGTTGCATATTTTAAGTTTCGCAGAAAACCAATACCAAACAGAATCCAAACGGGATAAAAACGGACGGAGAATTATTTTGGAATATTTGGGATTTTCCGGAGGAAGAATCAACGCGAAACAGTGTCCGAGGTGGCCACGAGACAGGGGGCGCGCCCACCCCCTGGGCGCGCCCTGGACTCTCGTGGGCCACCCGTAAGGCGGTTGATGCCCTTCTTTTGCCGCAAGAAAGCTAATTTTGTCAGGAAAATCTGGGCGAAAGATTCACCCCAATCGGAGTTACGGATCTCCGGATATTAAAGAAATGGTGAAGGGGTAGAATCTGAGAAGGCAGAAATAGAGAGATAGATCCAATCTCGGAGGGGCTCTCGCCCCTCCCACGCCATGGGAGCCAAGGACCAGAGGGGAATCCCTTCTCCCATCTAGGGAGAAGGTCAAGGAAGAAGAATAAGAAGGGGGGCTCTCTCCCCCTTTCTTCCGGTGGCGCCGGAACGCCTCCGGGGCCATCATCATCACCGCGATCTTCACCAACACCGCCGTCATCTTCACCAACATCTCCATCACCTTCCCCCTTCTATATCCAGAGGCCCACTCTCCCGCAACCCGATGTACCCTCTACTTGAACATGGTGCTTTATGCTTCATATTATTTTCCAATGATGTGTTGCCATCCTATGATGTCTGAGTAGATTTCCGTTGTCCTATCGGTGATTGATGAATTGCTATGATTGGTTTGAGTTGCATGTTTTATTATTGGTGCTGTCCTATAGTGCCCTCCGTGTCGCGCAAGCGTGAGGGATTCCCGCTATAGGGTGTTGCAATGCATTCATGATTCACTTATAGTGGGTTGCGTGAGTGACTGAAACACAAACCCGAGTAAGGGGATTGTTGTGTATGGGATAAAGGGGACTTGATACTTTAATGCTATGGTTGGGTTTTACCTTAATGAATCTTTAGTAGTTGCGGATGCTTGCTAGAGTTCCAATCATAAGTGCATATGATCCAAGTAGAGAAAGTATGTTAGCTTATGCCTCTCCCACAAATAGAATTGCAATAGTGATTACCGGTCTAGTAACATAGTCAATTTCTTAGGGACAATTTCACAACTCCTACCACCACTTTTCCACACTCGCTATATTTACTTTCTTGCATCTTTATTTAAAAAGCCCCTACTTTTTATTTATGTGTTCTTTATTATCTTGCAAACCTATCCAACAACACCTACAAAGTACTTCTAGTTTCATACTGGTTCTAGGTAAAGCGAACGTCAAGCGTGCATAGAGTTGTATCAGTGGTCAATAGAACTTGAGGGAATATTTATTCTATCTTTGGCTCCTCGTTGGGTTCAACACTCTTACTTATCGAAAACTGTTGGGATCCCCTACACTTGTGGGTTATCAAGACCTTTTTCTGGCGCCGTTGCCGGGGAGTCATAGCGTGGGGTGAATATTCTCGTGTGTGCTTGTTTGCTTTATCACTAAGTAATTTTTATTTGCTGTTCTTAGTTGTTCTCTATCTTTAGTTATGGGTAGGAAACGCAAAATACCAAAAAAAATTAGTTGTACCTACTGAACCAATGGTTGAAGAACCACTCCAAATCTATCACACTCCTGAAGCTTTTTACTTGGATCATCTTCGATCCCTTTGTGCTCGTGCTGAAACCCCAACTAGCTTAGTTGAGGGCAAATCTTTAGATGAGCATGCTTGTTATGTGCGACACCGTATATCTGAAAAAGAGAAACTATTATGGGATCAAATTCAATGTTTGCAATGCTATGCTTGGAATTTATGTGAAATATATGATATTACTTGTTGTTCTGAAAACCCTAAGAAACACCTTCCCTACCAATGTGAGTTTGATAATGGGATCGTATGCTAAGGGTGTTTATAATTACTATGATGTTCAACAAATTGAAGAATTTGTTGCTTTTAAGGGTGCTTATGAAATTGCTTCTTTGATTGAAAAGTATGATGCTACTCTACAAATCTGAAAAAATTGACATACTTGAATATTGTTATGATAATTATGCTTCTAATGCTTATGTTAAACTATATATTGAGAAATTCTCTGCTGTCCAAGAAGTGACTAATATTTTGCAGGAAGCTATGGAAGAAGAAATTGATGAAACTGTGAGCTCATTGGATGAAAAAGATGATGAGGAGAGCGAAGAACAAAAGGAGGAAGAGCGGATTGATCACCCGTGCCCACCTTCTAATGAGAGTAACTCTTCGACTCATACATTGTTTAATTCCCCTTCATGCTTACCGAATGATGATTGCTATGATCCCGTTGATTCTCTTGAAATACCCCTTTTTGATGATGCTTGCTATGCTTGTGGCCAAGATGCCAATATGAATTATGCTTATGGAGATGAACTTGCTATAGTTCCTTAAGTTAAACATGAAATTGTTGTTATTGCACCCACGCACGATAGTCCTATTATCTTTTTTGAATTCTCCCAACTACACTATATCGGAGAAGTTTGTGCTTATTAAGGATTATGTTGATGGGTTGCCTTTTACCGTTGCACATGATGATTTTGATAGATATAATATGCATGTGCTTGCTGATCCTACTTGCAATTATTATGAGAGAGGAACTACATCTCCGCCTCTTTATGTTTCCAACACGATAGAATTGCAAGAATCTTCTTATACTATGCATTGGCCTTTACTTGGTGTGCATGAATTGTTCTTTTATGACATGCCGATGCATAGGAAGAGAGTTAGACTTCGTCATTGCTTGATATGTGTTACTTTGTGCTCACTACTAAATTACAAATCATTTTTAATTAAAATTGGCTTTGATATACCTTGGGATCCGGGTGGATCCATTACTTGAGCACTATATGCCTAGCTTAATGGCTTTAAAGAAAGCGTTGCTAGGGAGACAACCCGGAAGTTTTAGAGAGTCATTTATTTCTGTTGAGTGCTTTCATATAGTTTAAAAACAAAAAAAAATAAAGAGGAGAACCTAAAAACTTTTCAAAAAGGAAAGTGAAAGTGAGAGAGACAAGCATTGTTGAAGTGGGAGCTAGCCTTGAACTTTGTTCATGCTCACGGAAACTTTGTGAATCTTGATTACAGAAACTTTTCATCAAAAATAATTATCCCCTTGTACAATTCCATTGTATTATAAAAATAACGTGCCAAGGTTTGCCTTTAGGATGTTTACAATGCTTGTTGGTTTGTACGGCGCAGGACAGAAACTTTGGCTGTAGTGTGCGATTTTAGATTTTTAGCTGGAACATCAAGTGGGTCGGATTCCTTTTGCACTGTCTTTCTGTACAACTTGTTTATTTTTCCTAATTTTGGTAGAATTTGTGGGGTGCCAGAAGTATGGTGAATGTTCAGATTGCTACAGACTGTTCTGTTTTTGACAGATTCTGTTTTTGATGCATAGTTTGCTTGTTTTGATGAATCTATCAATTTATATTAGTGGATTAAGAAACGAAAAAGTTATATTAAAGTAGACACAATGCAAAAACAAAATATGAATTGGTTTGCAACAGTACTTAGAGTGGTGATTTTCCTTATTATACTAACGGATCTTACCGAGTTTTCTGTTGAAGTTTTGTGTGGATGAAGTGTCTAAACGAGGAGGTTTCGATATGAGGAAAAGGAAGAGAGGCAAGAGCTCAAGCTTGGGGATGCCCGAGGCATCCCAAGTAAATATTCAAGGATACTTAAGCATCTAAGCTTGGGGATGCCCCGGGAGGCATCCCCTCTTTCTTCAACAAGTATCGGTATGTTTTCGTATTCGTTTCGTTTATGCATTATGTGCAAGTCTTGGAGCATCTTTTGCATTTAGTTTTCACTTTTCTTTTATGCACCATGCTGGTATGAGATAGTCCTTGGTTGATTTATAGAATTCTCATTCCACTTCATTTAAATCCTTTGAGTATGGCTTTATAGAATGCTTCATGTGCTTCACGTATATCATTTGAAGTTTGGATTGTCTGTTTCTCTTCACATAGAAAACCACCATTTGTAGAATGCTCTTTTGCTTAATTTATATTTGTTAGAGCGTGGGCATATCTTTTGTAGAAAGAATTAAACTCTCTTGCTTCATTTATATCTATTTAGAGAGATGATAGGAATTGGTCATTCACATGGTTAGTCATAAAATCCTACATAAACTTGTAGATCGCTGAATATGATGTGTTTGATTCCTTGCAATAGTTTTGCGATATAAATATGGTGATATTAGAGTTATGCTAGTGGGTCATTGTGGATTGTAGAGACACTTGTGTTGAGGTTTGCAAGTCCCGTAGCATGCACATATGGTAACCGTTGTGTGACAAATTTGAAGCATGGGGTGTTTCTTTGATTGTCTTCCTTATGAGTGGCAGTCGGGGACGAGCGATGGTCTTTTCCTACCAATCTATCCCCCTAGGGGCATGCGTAGTAGTACTTTGCTTCAAGGGCTAATAAACTTTTGCAATATGTACATGAGTTCTTTATGACTAATGTGAGTCCATGGATTATACGCACTTTTACCTTTCCATCATTGCTAGCCTCTTCGGTACCGGGCATTGCCCTTTCTCACCTCGAGAGTTAGTGCAAACTTCGCCGGTGCATCCAAACCCCGTGATACGATACGCTCTATCGCACATAAGCCTCATTATATCTTCCTCAAAACAGCCACCATACCTACCTATTATGGCATTTCCATAGCCATTCCAAGATATATTGCCATGCAACTTCCATCATCATCATATACATGACTTGAGCATTCATTGTCATATTGCCTCGCATGATCGTAAGATAGATAGCATGATGTTTTCATGGCTTGTCCATTTTTTGATGTTGTTGCTACGCTAGATCATTGCACATCCCGATACACCGCCGGAGGCATTCATATAGAGTCATATCTTTGTTCTAGTATCGAGTTGTAATATCGAGTTGTAAGTAAATAAAAGTGTGATGATCATCATTATAGAGCATTGCCCCATAAAAAAGAAAAAAGAAAAAAAAGAAAAAAAGGAAAGGCCAAAGAAGCCTAAATAAAAAAAGGGGGCCAAAGAAGCCCACCCCAAAAGAAAAAAAAGAAAAAAAAGAAAAAGAAAAGGGGCAATGTTATTATCCTTTTTCCACACTTGTGCTTCAAAGTAGCACCATGTTCTTCATATAGATTGTCTCCTATGTTGTCACTTTCATATACTAGTGGGAATTTTCATTATAGAACTTGGCTTGTATATTCCAACGATGGGCTTCCTCAAATGCCCTAGGTCTTCATGAGCAAGCAAGTTGGATGCACACCCACTTAGTGTTCAGTTTGAGCTTTCATACACTTATAGCTCTTAGTGCATCCGTTGCATGGCAATCCCTACTCCTCGCATTGACATTAATTGATGGGCATCTCCATAGCCCGTTGATTAACCGCGTCGATGTGAGACTTTCTCCCTTTTTGTCTTCTCCATATAAACCTCCACCATTATATTCTATTCCACCTATAGTGCTATATCCATGGCTTGCGCTCATGTATTGCGTGAGGGTTGAAAAAGCTGAAGCGCGTTAAAAAGTATTAACCAATTGCTCGGCTCGTTATCGGGGTTGTGCATGATGGGAGTATTTTCTTGTGAGAAGATGAAGCATGGCCAAACTGTATGATTTTGTAGGGATAAGCATGCTTTGGCCTTGTTGTTTTGAAAAGACATGATTGCTTTATTGGTACGCTCGAAGTATTATAGTTTTTATGTCAAATGATAGACTATTGCTTTGAATCACTCGTGTCTTAATATTCATGCCATGATTAGCCATATGATCAAGATTATGCTAGGTAGCATTCCACATCAAAAATTATCTTTTTTATCATTTACCTACTCGAGGACGAGCAGGAATTAAGCTTGGGGATGCTGATACGTCTTCGTCGTATCTATAATTTTGATTGTTCCATGCCAATATTCTTCAACTTTCATATACTTTTGGCAACTTTCTATACTATTTTTGGGACTAACATATTGATCCAGTGCCCAGTGCCAGTTCCTATCTGTTGCATGTTTTATGTTTCGTAGAAAACCAATATCAAACGGAATCCAAACGGGATAAAAATGGACGGAGAATTATTTTGGAATATTTGGGATTTTCCAGAGGAAGAATCAACGCGAAACAATGTCCGAGGTGGCCACGAGACAGGGGGCGCACCCTGGAATCTCGTGGGCTACCCGTAAGGCGGTTGATGCCCTTCTTTTGCCGCAAGAAAGCTAATTTTATGAGAAAAATCTGGGCGAAAGATTCACCCCAATCGGAGTTACGGATCTCCGGATATTAAAGAAACGGTGAAGGGGTAGAATCTGAGAAGGCAGAAACAGAGGGATAGATCCAATCTCGGAGGGGCTCTCGCCCCTCCCACGCCATGGGAGCCAAGGACCAGAGGGGAAACCCTTCTCCCACCTAGGGAGAAGGTCAAGAAAGAAGAAGAAGAAGGGGGGCTCTCTCCCCCTTGCTTCCGGTGGCGCCGGAACGCCGCCGGGGCCATCATCATCACCGCGATCTTCACCAACACCGCCGTCATCTTCACCAACATCTCCATCACCTTCCCCCTTCTATATCCAGCGGTCCACTCTCCCGAAACCTGCTGTACCCTCTACTTGAACATGGTGCTTTATGCTTCATATTATTTTCCAATGATGTGTTGCCATCCTATGATGTCTGAGTAGATTTCCGTTGTCCTATCGGTGATTGATGAATTGCTATGATTGGTTTGAGTTGCATGTTTTATTATTGGTGTTGTCCTATGGTGGCCTCCATGTCGCGCAAGCATGAGGGATTCCCGCTGTAGGGTGTTGCAATGCGTTCATGATTCGCTTATAGTGGGTTGCATGAGTGACTGGAACACAAACCCGAGTAAGGGGCTTGTTGCATATGGGATAAAGGGGATTTGATACTTTAATGCTATGGTTGGGTTTTACCTTAATGAATCTTTAGTAGTTGCGGATGCTTGCTAGAGTTCCAATCATAAGTGCATATGACCCAAGTAGAGAAAGTATGTTAGCTTATGCCTCTCCCACAAATAGAATTGCAATAATGATTACCTGTCTAGTAACATAGTCAGTTGCTTAGGGACAATTTCACAACTCCTACCACCACTTTTCCACACTCACTATATTTACTTTATTACATCTTTATTTAAACTGCCCCTACTTTTTATTTACGTGTTCTTTATTATCTTGCAAACCTATCCAACAACACCTACAAAGTACTTGTAGTTTCATACTTGTTCTAGGTAAAGCGAATGTCAAGCGTGCGTAGAGTTGTATCACTGGTCGATAAAACTTGAGGGAATATTTATTCTACCTTTAGCTCCTCGTTGGGTTCTACACTCTTACTTATCGAAAACTGTTGCAATCCCCTACACTTGTGGGTTATCAATGGTTTTATTTTGAAGAAATAGATGAACTCTCATGCTTCACTTATATTATTTTGAGAGTCTTTAGAACATCATGGTAATTTGCTTTGGCAATAAATTTAGTCCTAATATGATAGGCATCCAAGAGGGATATAATAAAAACTTTCATATAAAGTGCATTGAATACTAAGAGAAGTTTGATTCCTTATGATTGTTTTGAGATATGAAGATAGTGATATTAGAGTCATGCTAGTGGAGTAATTATAAATTTGAGAGATACTTGTGTTAAAGTTTGTGATTCCCGTAGCATGCACGTATGGTGAACCGTTATGTTATGAAGTTGGAGCATGATTTATTTATTAATTGTCTCCCTTATGTGTGGAGGTCGGGATCACACGATGGTTAACTCCTACCAACCCTTCCCCTAGGAGCATGCGCGTAGTACTTTGTTATGATGACTTGAAGATTTTTGCAATAAGTGTGTGAGTTCTTTATGACTAATGTTGAGTCCATGGATTATATGCACTCTCACCCTTCCACCATTGCTAGCCTCTCTTGTACCGCACAACTTTCACCGGCACCATACACCCACCATTACCTTCCTTAAAACAGCCACCATACCTACCTATTATGGCATTTCCATAGCCATTCCGAGATATATTGCCATGCAACTTTCCACCGTTCCGTTTATTATGACATGCTTCATCATTGTCATATTGCTTTGCATGATCATGTAGTTGACATCGTATTTGTGGCAAAGCCACCATTCATAATTTTTCATACATGTCACTCTTGATTCATTGCACATCCTGGTACACCGCCAGAGGCATTCATATAGAGTCATCTTTTGTTCTAAGTATCGAGTTGTAATTCTTGAGTTGTAAGTAAATAAAAGTGTGGTGATCTTCATTATTAGAGAATTGTCCCAGTGAGGAAAGGATGATGGAGACTATGATTCCCCCACAAGTCGGGATGAGACTCCGTACGAATTAAAAAAACAAAAAAAGAGAGAAGGCCCAAAAAAAACCAAAAAAAGAGAGAAAAAGAGAGAAGGGGCAATGCTACTATCCTTTTACCACACTTGTGCTTCAAAGTAGCACCATGATCTTCATGATAGAGTCTCCTATGTTGTCATTTTCATATACTAGTGGGAATTTTTCATTATAGAACTTGGCTGGTATATTCCAATTATGGGCTTCCTCAAAGTGTCCTAGGTCTTCGTGAGCAAGCGAGTTGGAGGCACACCCACTTAGTTTCTTGTGTTGAGCTTTCATACATTTATAGCTCTAGTGCATCTGTTGCATGGCAATCCCTACTCCTCATGTTGACATCAATTGATGGGCATCTCCATAGCTTGTTGATTAGCCTCGTCAATGTGAGACTTTCTCCTTTTTTCTCTTCTCCACACAACCTCCATCATCATATTCTATTCGACCCATAGTGCTATATCCATGGCTCATGCTCATGTATTGCGTGAGAGTTGAAAAAGGCTGAAGCGCGTTAAAAAGTATGAATCAATTGCTTGGCTGAAACCGGGGTAGTTCTTGATGGGAGTATTTTGTGTGATGAAAATGAAGCATAGCCTAACTATATGATTTTGTAGGGATAAACTTTCTTTAGCCATGTTACTTTGAGAAGACATGATTACTTTGTTAGTATGCTTGAAGTATTACTATTTCTTATGTCATTATGAACTTTTATTTTGAATCATTTGGATCTGAACATTCATGCCACAATAAAGAAAATTACATTAAGGAATATGCTAGGTAGCATTCCACATCAAAAATTCTGTTTTTATCATTTACCTACTCGAGGACGAGTAGAAATTAAGCTTGGGGATGCTTGATACGTCTCCAACGTATCTATAATTTTTTATTGTTCCATGCTATTATATTACCTATTTTGGATGTTTATGGGCTTTACTATACACTTTTATATCATTTTTGGGACTAACCTACTAACCGGAGGCCCAACCCGAATTGCTGTTTTTTTCCTATTTCAGTATTTCACAGAAAAGGAATATCAAACAGAGTCCAAACGGAATGATACCTTCGGGAGCGACCTTTTTGGAACAAACGGAATCCAGGAAACTTGGAGTGGATGTCAAGCAGCAAACGAGGCGGCCACGAGGGTGCCCGGTGCGCCCCAGGGGGGCGCCCCTGCCTCGTGGCCCCCTCGTGGCTCCACCGACCTACTTCTTCCTCCTAAATATATCAACGCACCCCGAGAACATCCAAGAGCACCACGGAAAACTATTTCCACCGTCGCAACCTTCTGTATCCGCGAGATCCCATCTTGGAGCCTTTGTCGGTGCTCCGCCAGAGGGGGAATCGACCATGGAGGGCCTCTACATCATCACCAAGGCCTCTCCGATGAGTTGTGAGTAGTTTACCACAGACCTTCGGGTCCATAGTTATTAGCTAGATGGCTTCTTCTCTCTCTTTGAATCTCAATACAAAGTTCTCCTCGATCTTCTTGGAGATCTATTCGATGTAACTCTTTTTGCGGTGTGTTTGTCGAGATCCAATGAATTCTGGGTTCATGATCAAGTTTATCTATGAGAAATATTTGAATCTCCTTTGAATTCTTTTATGTATGATTGGTTATCTTTGCAAGTTTCTTTGAATTATCGGTTTGGTTTGGCCTACTAGATTGATCTTCTTGCAATGGGAGAAGTGCTTAGCTTTGGGTTCAATCTTGCGGTGTCCTTTCCTAGTGACAGCAGGGGCAGCAAGGCACGTATTGTATTGTTGCCATCGAGGATAAAAAGATGGGGTTTATATCATATTGCTTGAGTTTATCCCTCCACATCATGTCATCTAGCTTAATGCGTTACTCTGTTCTTATGAACTTAATACTCTAGATGCAGGCAGGAGTCGGTCGATGTGTGGAGTAATAGTCGTAGATGTAGAATCGTTTCGATCTACTTGTTGCGGATGTGATGCCTATATATATGATCATGGCTAGATATTCTCATAACTATGCACTTTTCGATCAATTGCTCGACAGTAATTTGTTCACCCACCGTAATACTTATGCTATCTTGAGAAAAGCCACTAGTGAAACCTATGGCCCCCGGTTCTATTCTCTATCATATAAGTTTCTAATCTACTTTATTTTGCAATCTTTACTTTTCAATCTATATCATAAAAATACCAAAAATATTTATCTTATCATATCATCTCTATCAGATCTCACTTTCGCAAGTGGCTGTGAAGGGATTGACAACCCCTTTATCGCGTTGGTTGCGAGGTTCTTGTTTGTTTGTGTAGGCGCGTGGGACTTGTGAGGAGTCTCCTACTAGATTGATACCTTGGTTATCAAAAACTGAGGGAAATACTTACGCTACTTTGCTGCATCACCCTTTCCTCTTCAAGGGAAAAACCAACGCATGCTCAAGAGGTAGCAGGCAGCACGGTGAGCTGGCGGCGGGCGGCGCGGTGAGCAGGCGGGCGGCGGCGGCTTCGTTTCGCTCAAAATCCATGACTCACCCCTCGAAGGCTCGGAACCGCATGGAAAGGAGGGTCTAGGAGGGGATCAGAGGGGGTTGGGCCACCAAAACCCCGCGTACCAAATGGGCCAAAGGGGATTTGCGAGGATTCTGGGCCACACGAGGAAAATCCACTGAAAATCCCTCTGATCCACCTCTACCAAACAAGGCCTGAAGGACTTTGGTTGTGGACTCTACAGTATGGCCAAACATCTCTGGCAGTATATGGCTCTGGTACACGGTGCAGAGTTTTGAAACATGGGTCTAAAGTATGGCCAAACATCTCTGGCAATATATGGCTCTGGTACACGGTGCAGATTTTAGAAACAAGGGTCTAAGTATTGTCAGAACAAGCATTGTCTAGTGTATTACTCACGTGTAAAGTTTTGGAACAAATGACCTATATGGCATTGTTGGCAAAAAAGACAAAATTGCAAGTATATACTGTGTGAATAGTAAGCTTAATATAGTATCTATTTTGTTTTTGTTGGTTCTGAATACCACGGAAGTCATTTTCTCGCGAAACTTCACATGTGAGTAATACACTAGACAATGCTTATTCTGAGAAGGTTTCACAATTTATTATTTATTTTTTTCTATTTAAAAAAAATTCAGGTGCATCTAGACCCATCTTCCATTGTGTATTTTCGTCTGGTACATAGCTAAAGTAATCTCTAGTACACTACTAGTAACACTCAGCCTTCAGCAATACTCTGGTGCATGTATCTCTTAGTTCTTCTAACATGCATCACACAACTAATCTCTTCTTCACCCTCGTCATTGTAAGCATCACTTCTTGTTCACTAGCGGTGCATGCACTAGCACCACAGCCCCGGCATGCACATGGTAGCCTCTTGGGCATGCCATTTACTGGCAGAGTTCCTTCTCAACTTGGTAACCTCTCTAAGTTGCAACATCTTGGCCTTGGTTAGGATGATTATTCTAAAATGTACTCAACGGGCATCATCTGGTTAACAAAGCTACCTTATCATGAGCGGAATTACTCTTCGAGTATAGCTAACCGGCCTTGTACCTTGAATATGGTGCCATCTCTAAGGGTTATCAATCTTGTTGAATATGCACTTGCTACTACACAATTGCTTCCCTTCCTTAACGTCACGAAACATGAGAAGCTTGATCTGTCCTTGGATTATTTAGACCACTCAATTGCGTCAGGTTGGTCTATAGGAAGTGACGAGCCTCAAATACCTCAATCTTGGTGGGAACCAGTTATTTGGAGAACTTTTGGATGCACTGGGAAACATGAAAGTCACTCAAGGTACTTGATTTGTTAGCCAACAATCCGAATAAAACTGTAAACCTTCAAAATCTTCTTAAAAACCTTCGCGCTGTTTGGAAATCCCTGACCTCTCTGAAAATGTTATGAATGGAGATATAGTGTTGATGGAGGGGTTGCTTCAATATGCACATGAAAAGTTGCTGGAGTTGCATTCAAATGAAAATGATTTCATCGGGATCTTGCGAAATTTTATAGGGGAATTTAGTAGCTTGAGCATGCTTGACCTATCCAAAACAATCTTGTTGGACTTATACCGCCAGGGTTTATGAATTTGGTGCGTTTAACCATCTTGGATCTCAGCAAAAATTAGCTCAACGTGAATGTACCAACTGAAATTAGTGCCCTTATTGCTCTGACTTATTTGGAAATAACTCCTTGACTAGTGAAATTCCTACAAGGATCACTTCCCTTGTCACTAGCCTACGACATGATCCTAGCTAACACCTAAAAAGAGAAAATACATTTTAGTAGTGGTCAATACTCTAGCTAGATTGATTTCATCCTCTCGAGAATAGAGAACATGTGTGCTTGCCTAGATTGTAAGGTGATACCTGTAGAGAGTGTTGTCCCTCAGCATAAGCTTGTTGTGGCTAACTTCCACTTTCAGATTCATGTCCAGCGGGATAATCACGCCAAAGTCAATAGAACAAAGTGGTGGAAGCTTAAGGGGGAGGTAGCCAAGGCATTCATGGAGAGGGTCATTATGGTGGGCCCTTCGGAGGAAGGAGGTGATGTAGACAATATGTGAATGAAGATGGCGACTTGCATTCATAAGGTGGTTTCAAAGGAGTTTGGAGTGCTAGGGGACGTAGAAGCGAAGCTAAAGATACCTGGTGGTGGAACAATGATGTCCAGAAGGCTATTAAGAAGAAGAAAGATTGTTTCACACACCTTCACGTAGATAGAAGTGCAGACAACATGGAGAAGTACAAGGTGGCAAAGAAGGCCGCAAAGCAAGCTATGAGTGAAGTAAGAGGTCGGGCGTATGAGGACCTCTACCGGTGTTATACACGAAGGAGGTGAAAGCGACATTTATAAGTTGGCCAAGATCTGAGAGAGGAAGACGAGGGTTGTTGACCAAGTAAAATACATCAAGGACGGAGCAGATCAGCTCCTAGTGAAGGACGAGGAGATTAAGCATAGATGGAGGGAGTACTTTGACAAGCTATTTAATGGAGAGAATGAGAGCTTTACCATTCAACTGGATGACTCCTTTGATGATACCAGCATGTGTTTTGTGCAGCGAATCCAGGAATCTGAGGTCAAGGAGGCTTTAGAAAGGTTGAAAGGAGGCAAGGTGATGGGCCCTGATTGTATCCCCATTGAGGTGTGGAGAGGCCTTAGAGATATAGTGATACTATGGATAACTAAGCTTTTCAACCTCATTTTTTGGGCAAACAAGATGCCAGAAGAATGGATGCGGAGTATATTAGTACAATTTTCAAGAACAAGGGGGATGTTTAAAGTTGTACTAATTATCGTGAAATTAAACTGATGAGCCATACAATGAAGCTATGCGAGAGTCATTGAGCACCGCTTAAGAAGAATGACAAGCATGACCAAAAATCAGTTTGGTTTCATGCCCGGGAGGTCGACCATGGAAGTCATTTTCTTTGTATGACCATTTATGGAGAGATACATGGAGCAAAAGAAGGACCTGCTGTTAGTGCTAAGACCGGCGGATCTCGGGGAGGGGGTTCCGAGCTGGTGATCTGAGCACGATGTACCATGAAGTAAAGGGGACGCAGTTTTACCCAGGTTTGGGCCCTCTCGAAGAGGTAAAACCTTACACCCTGCTTGTATTATATTGATTGTGGATGGGGTACAAAGTACATGATGGTCTACCTCAAGATCGTATGTGTGCACTCTAACCTCTAAAAACGTTGCCTCTACAGACTAAACCCCTCGGCTTATATAGGCACCGGGGGTATCTAGGGTAACAAGTATGTCGGCTACAACTAGGGATAACATGCCGATCATTCAAATATTCCTTGAAGTGTGCGCCAAGTCTTCGGAGGATTCTCTGTTGAGTACGCCGAGGGACAGGACATGCGTGGTCCATTCTTCAGTTGTTGGTGGGTCCTCGGCCCGACCCATGATTGGTAGGCCGACGTGGTGAGAACCCCCAATCCAGAACATCATCCTTCACACTCAAGACCATCCGAGGACCCCCGAGCTCGAGAGGCTTCTATCCGAGGACCCTTATGTTGTCCCGCACAAGACGAACAAGGAGGAGAAGAAGGCTAAGGTAAAGAAGGGAAAGAAGAGCAGGGCAAAGAACCTGGCCATCCAAGAAGGCACCTCAAATGCTCATTTAGAAAGCCAAAGTCCTACTCCGGATCTAGTGCCAATGAGGAGAAGGAGGAGGAAGATGAGCCCAGCGAGGCTCACTCCTCTCGCGGCGAGAAGAGGTCAGCATCCAAAGATGCCAAAGAGGTAATTCCTCCTTGGGCGTAAAAGCGTCTAAGGAAGACACACAATGCTCCCTTGGGCTAATCAGCGCCCGGGGAATGGCTGGCTCAAGCTCATCTGAGGGTGTCCGCCATTGTCGAGAGCACCCAGCCGCTGACATGTAACTTCTAATACTCATTCTATGAGTTTGTGAAATGATTTTAACTTTACGGATTTTACTTTACATGTCAATTGTTTTTTGTAGCCCACAACATGATCGGACCGATTGAGATGACTCTGACGATGGAGTTCCAACATCTTCATTGGCGCGGAGCTTCTTGGAAACAGCAACCGATCTTCCCCCTACCCATGACGGGCCGGGGGAGGCCATATATCACTCCGCCCCTCCAGCTCCTAATGCTGGAGGAGGACCCGAAGTCCTCATGGCCGAGGTTAACTCCTCGGTCGCGAAGGATAACACTGAGGACCAGGGGAGAAAGACTCCCCTTATTTAGGAAGAGCTGGTGCTCGAACGCCCATTTTCGTATTTTAAAAAGTGGAAACACTATTATGAATACAGCATTGTAAAAAGTGGAAACACTATTATGAGGGCATTTTGGTATTTCCCCCCATTTCCTGTCACCCTGTAAATAGAGGTGGAGGAACCTCTCAAAACTCACTCATTCTCTCATAAACACAAGGCATGCATGATCTGCCATCTCTCTCTCCCTCACACGAAATAGTTTCGTACAACCGAAAGTTTGTCTAGTCTTCGGTAGGGCCTAGTTCTGCACGGCAAAGCCCTGTCGGATGGCTAACACTGCATGTGTGCAACCTGGTAGAGAGGTCATAGTTTTGATCTTAGTTCGAGAGTGCCTCCCGAAGGGCTGTCTGAGTGACCGTCGTAGGTTCTGAGAGTGCCTCACGAAGGGCTGTGCGAGTTATCGCCCAGGTGTTTCTGAGAGTGCCTCCCAAAGGGTTGTCCAAGTGATCGTCCGAGGGAGATAATCCTCGCAGTTGGGAGGTTGTAAAATCCCAGCTGCGGGAATCTGCACCGATGATCTTTGCTAACTCTACTTTCGCTATGCTACGAGTTGGTAATGATCAGATCAAACCTTGTATGCATCTTCATAGTGGTCCTGGGCAAAGTACAATTTTTTTTGTTTTTTGCTACGTTACCATATATGTGGCGGGTGGGGCAAAAATTTCCGCACCTCCGGATTTACATCCGATCTGATCGTAGACCGTGGTCTGATTGTCCAAGATTCCAAGGCTCTAAATCCGATCTAACATCTCGTTCAGGAGCGTGAGGCCGGCCTCGCCCATCTCTTGATATTAGGCAGGGCTGATCTGAAGTTTGCCCGAGGTGCTACCAGACATAGCCTCGGGGATTTCACTGGTAGGACTTGATGCCTGATCCAACAGAGTGGTATTTAGATCCGAGTTTAAGGCCATATACGAAGTACATATTACTTCATGGCCCTGCTCCAAGATTGAATCTAGTGCTGGGGCGGTGACATATCTAGGGTTTTCGAGTTGGTCTGACACTCAACCCGAAAAAGCAAGTTCTCCACGGGAATCCTCGACATATTTAAGGCTGCCAAACCTGATGGTCTGGCCTGGGGGGAAGTTCTCTACCTGGCCGAGGTGACTAGTCAAGTTAGTGTGCAACACGATGATGCCAAAGGCAAAGAGCTGGTCAGGGACGAAGATATTCCCACAGCTGATGCCATCGTTGATCCAAATATTCACCATCGAGCTCTTGCGACCACACATCAGGACCTGCATGTGCCACCAATGTCGGTGCTAAAACCGGTGGATCTAGGGTAGGAGGTCCCGAGCTGGTGATCTGAGCACGATGGTAACGAGAAGTAAAGGGGACACAGTTTACCCATGTTTGGGCCCACTTGGAGAGGTAAAACCCTATGTCTTGCTTGTATTGTATTGATTGTGGATGGGGTACAAAGTACAAGATGATCTACCTCGAGATTGTATGTGTGAGCTCTAGCCTCTAAAAATCTTGCCTCTATAGACTAAACCATTTGGCTTATATAGGAACGGGGGGTATCTAGGGTTACAAGTATGTCAGATAGAACTAACGATAACGTGCCGATCATTCAAATGCGCCTTAAAGTGTACGCCAAGTCTTCGGAGGATTCCATCTTGAGTACATCGAGGGCCAGGACATGCGTGGTCCATTCTTCAGTTGTTGGTGGGTCCTCGGGCCGACCCATGACTGGCACACCGACGTGGTGAGCACCCCCCCAATCCAGGACATCATCACCTGCATATGGTGTTCATTGACTTGGAGAAAGCCTATGATAAGATACCGCAAAATGTCATGTGGTGGGCTTTGGATAAACACAAAGTCCCAATAAAGTACGTTACCCTCATCAGTCGCAATAAAGTATGTTACCCTCAGCAAGGACATGTACAATAATGTTGTGACAAGTGTTCGAACAAGAGATTGCGACACTAGTGACTTCCCGATTAAAATAGGATTGCACCAGGGTAAACCGGATCATATGTCGGCCAGGGCCGAGTTTCATCCCGGGATTCAAAAAGCGTGAACCCCAAACTCCAAGCCCAAGCCCGGCCTGAAGCCTGAAAATACACACTTTCTCAAGCCTAAGCCTGACCCGAATATAGGTCCAAAGCTTGAAAGCCTGACCCGAATGATGTTTCTCAGTGTTGTTACATGTAAGCCTGACCAAAAAGTGCAAAAACTAATCCCAAGCCCGGCACGAATATACTTTCATACTGCAAAATAAAGCCCAAGCCCGACCCGAGAGGCAAGCCTGACCCGGCTCGGCCTCAATTGTCGGACCGGGCTGCCCATGATCAGGTTTGGACTAGGGATTAACTTTGAGCCCTTATCTTTTCTACTTTGGTGACTGTCGGCGTCCTGGATATGGGGGTATCCAGACTTGCCTGCCTGCGGCGTGGCTCACTAGTGGCCCAGTTCAGCCCGTCTTCATCAACCCAACTTCAAGACCCTCGTGAGGGGCCAAGCCGCACGGGGTGGACGACACCAAGCCCCCTCAGGGGCGGCCTCGCTAGGCAGGCTCGCGAGGAGGCAGAGAGATCAAGGCGAGGAGTACCTCGTGAGGTGCACATGACGCAAGCCATGACGATCAAGACTAGACGGGCGCCAGGCAGGCGTCGGCCGGTGCATTGTCCTTGTTTGCTCTTTGGTGCTAAGGGGGCAAGCGCAGGCGCAGAGTACCAAGGCATCAGGCAAAGGTTTCCATATCGGTGCAACAAGACCAGGACCAGGAGGACAGCACGAAGCAGGTTACCGTGGAGCCCAAGACGGCGTCATCACCAGTGCCTTTGGCAGTCGAAGACCACCTTTAGTCAGGATAGCCCGTACTGGCTGTCCCCTTTCAAAATCCCGCCATTGTGGAATCCCTTCCCGCTCAATATTTGGGAAGAGGACCAAGGCCTCTATAAATAGTACTAGCCACCCCCAAAGCAAGGGCATCGACCAATCGAACCTTGACCAGAACCACCCACTCCAGCACAAGAACTCCTCCCCTCGCGAGGCCGTTCTTCCCCTTGTACCGTTCATCATCAGCCCCAGAGGCAATCCATACACCACACACTGGAGTAGGGTATTACACCACAATGGTGGCCTGAACCAGTCTAAATCTCGTGTCCCTTGTGTTGTTCATCTGGTTAGCTTAGAACCACGGAGAGGTGAGGGAACGGATCGTAGGGAGAAGATCTTTGCGTGCACCCGAGAGTTTGAACCTTAAGAGTTTTGCCGGAACCCGAAATCCGACATTTGGCGTGCCAGGTAGGGGGGCGCTGGAATCTTTTCTCCGCTCGTCTGCGTCCCGTTGCTTCGTCGCTTCCATGAAGGACGCTCGTCGAGCTCGCGCCGGGAGCTGGGCCGCTCTCGCCGCCCACGTCACCCAGACGGCTCCCGTCGGTGGGGCTCCTCGTCGTTCTCCGTTGCCTGCCGCCCACGCTGCCCCTGGCCCGGCGGGAAACGAGCAACAAGCATCTTTGTTACACCCTTCAGTGCGGCTGGAAGGCCACACCGCCACTCCGTCGTTGACCCCAGCTGGTTCATTGTCTCATGCTCGTCGCGCCCCCGCGGACGCGCACGTCGCATTGCTCCTAGCACGTGAGCTCCTGCACTACCGCCCCGTCGACGACCTCTACGAGGAGTGGCTCGCTCGCATCACCGAGCTTGTCAGCACCGTAGGGGGCTCCCCTACGCAGTTCCTCTCGCTGCCTTGCCCTCCGTCCTGCATGGGCGATGCGGCTCAGGGGGTGCCTCCGCCACCTCCTCCCCAAGAAGGTGCCCTGGCTCCAAGGCGCGCGGCCCCTGGGCGCGACCCGCCGCGCCCAGCGCCCACATAGCAAGAAAGGAGCTGTCAAGAGATCCCTCGTCCTCAAGAAGGTGCTCGCATGCTCCCTGCACCGGCGCGGCAAGACCGCATCCCTGCGCCAGCACTCCAAGACCCTGTGCTGCCATGGGCGACAGCGTACAAGGATCACCAAGAGCAGGCCCCGCATCTGCAGAAAGCTCCGGTGGCCACAACAGGGTGCCACACCTTCACCACCGAGCTGCGTAGCGTCGCTTGACCCGACAAGTTCAAGCCAGACCTACCTCCTCGCTACGACGGCACCACCGACACCGCAGAGTTCCCGCAGCTCTACGTGCTGGGCATCGAGCCGGCAAGTGGGGACCAAAAGGTCATGGCGAACTGGTTCCCTGTGGCGCTCAAGTACGGTGCCCGCACCTGGCTCCTGAACCTAACTCCCGGCTCGATCTCCTCTTGGGACGAGATGCGCAGCCGCTTCATCGCCAACTCCCAGGGCACTTGCGACCGCCCTCCGGCCATGGGTGACCTACGCCACATCAAGCAGCAGCCTGGAGAAACCCTGCAGAAGTACATCCAGTGCTTCAACAACGCTCGCCTTAATATTTCCAAGGTAACAGATGAGGCCATCATCTCAGCGTTCTCCGATGGCGTCTGCGACATCAAGATAAAGGAGGAGCTCACCATTCATGAGGATCTGTGCACATCTCTGGAGCTGTTCAACCTGGCGACCAAGTCCGCAAGAGCTGAGGAGGGACGCCTCTCCCTCCTCGAGCTTCCAGCTGCAGACCCAGAGGAGAAGAAGGCCAAGGCCAAGGATGTGAAGCGTAAAGGAGCAGCCATGCTAGTAGCGGAGCCAGACATGAAGCGCGGCAGGGACCAGCCAGAGTCATCCAAGGGTAGCCGATTCTGCGCCTACCACAACCTCTACACTTGCAACACCAACGAATGCCAAGATCTCAGGGACGTTCGCGAGGGACGCGTCGGTCGACGCCCCGAGCGCAATGCTACGTCTTGAGCTTGCGTTGGTTTTTCTTGAAGAGGAAAGGGTGATGCAGCACAGTAGCGTAAGTATTTCCCTTAGTTTTTGAGAACCAAGGTATCAATCCAGTAGGAGGCTCCTCAAAAGTCCCACGAACCTACACAAACAAACAAAGAACTCGCAACCAGCGCGATAAAGGGGTTGTCAATCCCTTCACGGCCACTTGCGAAAGTGAGATCTGATAGAGATAATATGATAAGATAAATATATTTTTGGTATTTTATGATATAGATTGGAAAAGTAAAGATGCAAATAAAAGTAGATTGAAAGCTTATATGATAAAAGATAGACCCAGGGGCCGTAGGTTTCACTAGAGGCTTCTCTCAAGATAGCATAAGTATTACGGTGGGTGAACAAATTACTGTTGAGCAATTGATAGAAAAGTGAATAATTATGAGATTATATAGGTATGATCATGTATATAGGCATCACGTCCGTGACAAGTAGACCGACTCCTGCCTGCATCTGTACTATTACTCCACACATCGACCGCTATCCAGCATGCATCTAGAGTCTTAAGTTCATAAGAACAGAGTAACGCTTTAAGAAAGATGACATGATGTAGAGGGATAAACTCATGCAATATGATATAAACCCCATCTTTTTATCCTCGATGGCAACAATACAATACGTGCCTTGCTGCCCCTGCTGTCACTGGGAAAGGACACCGCAAGATTGAACCCAAAGCTAAGCACTTCTCCCATGGCAAGAAAGATCAATCTAGTAGGCCAAACCAAACCGATAATTCGAAGAGACTTGCAAAGATAACTCAATCATACATAAAAGAATTCAGAGGAGATTCAAATATTTCTCATAGATAAACTTGATCATAAACCCACAATTCATCGGATCTCGACAAACACACCGCAAAAAGAGTTACATCAAATAGATCTCCACAAGAGAGGGGGAGAACATGGTATTGAGATCCAAAAAGAGAGAAGAAGCCATCCTAGATAATAACTATGGACCCGAAGGTCTGTGGTAAACTACTCGCAACTCATCGGAAGGGCTATGGTGTTGATGTAGAAGCCCTCCGTGGTGGATTCCCCCTCCGGCAGAACACCGGCGACGGCTTTAAGATGGGATTTAACGGATACAGAAGGTTACGCTGGCGGAAATATTTCTTTGGTGGCTCCCCTGATGGTTTCGGGGTACATGGGTATATATAGGAGGAAGAAGTATGTCGGTGGATGACCGAGGGGCCCACGAGACAGGGGGCGCGCCCTATAGGGGGGGGGCACCCTCCACCCTCGTGGATGCCTCGGGAGCTTCTTGACTTGCACTCCAAGTCCTATGGATCACGTTTGTTCCAAAAATCACGCTCCCGAAGGTTTCATTCCGTTTGGACTCCGTTTGATATTCCTTTCCTTTGAAACACTGAAATAGGCAAAAAAATAGCAATACGGGCTGGGCCTTCGGTTGGTAGGTTAGTCCCAAAAATGATATAAAAGTGTAAAGTAAAGCTCATAAACATCCAAAACACGTAATATAATAGCATGGAACAATAAAAAATTATAGATACGTTGGAGACGTATCACGCAACGGCCGGGCTACGACCGTGGAGGAGGAAGAGGCGGAGGATGATGGGAAGACCAAGGCCCTCGCCAGGAGTGGCGTGACCGACCTCATGAGGATCGCTGGTAGGACCAGCCTCGCGAGGGAGCTTGGAGGGATCAGCCTTGCGAGGACCGACCGCAGGGCAACGCAGGCCTTCCTCCGATGCCGCCGCCAAGAAGGAATGATGACCACCACCAGGATGAGGGGGCTGGGGGCTTCCAGGAGCCGCGTGCCGTCGCTTGCATCCTAGGTGGTGCCCAGGCCCCGGCCTCTCAGCGCATCTTCAAGCAGCCTGCTCGCGAGGTGAATGCAGTCCTCCCCAAGCTCGAGGCCACGCGCCCGCTCAGATGGTCCATGTGCGCCATCACTTTCAGCTCAGTAGACCAACTCAAGTGTGCGGCCACAGCCGGCGTCCTCCCAATGCTCTGCTCCCCAGTCATCAGCAATGTGCAAGTTACCAGGACACTCATCGATGGCGGTGCAGGCCTCAACGTCATGTCCATCGAGATGTTCGACAACCTTCAAGTGCCCTATGATCAGCTCCAGCCTACCAAGCCTTTCTCTGGAGTTACTGACGGCTCCACCACTCCAATAGGGCAGGTTCGCCTCCCTGTCACCTTCAGACAGTGCAACAACTACCGAACTAAGCTCATCGACTTCGACATCGCCCATATTCGCCTGCCATACAATGCCATCCTCGGGTATCTAGCCCTGGCCAAGTTCATGGCGGTAACCCACCACGACTACAATGTTATCAAGATGCCAGGAAGCGGCGGGGTCATCACAGTCCCCTGTGAGGAGAAGGATGCGGTGTGCTTGCTTGAGCGCGCCTTCCAAGCTGCACCAATTGAAGACCCAGATTACAAGAGAGAGAACCCTCCTGAGGTAGCTCCCAAGAAGAGGAAAACATCGCCCGTCCCAAGGCCTCTGGAGGTCGGCATCTCCGGAGGTGTCGCACCCAGATCCGCGCCCGTGCAAGGGGCGCATCCCTCCATCGCATAGGAAGGCGCGCCCGGCGCCCTCCTCGGGCAGGGCTCGGGGGCTCTCTTCTGGAGGGCCTTAGACTTTGCCAAGATCACAAGGGAGGTGCTCGGGCACCACTTGGAGGTGTTGTTCACAGCACGTTTCTCTCAGGAAGGCATGAGGCAAGGGAGACCTAACCCTTAGGAGTTCATCACCAAGATCACTCAGGAGCTTCAGGAATCAAGAGTCATACGCGGCGATCGCCGCCTGCCTGGCGTAGCTCCCCATCCAGGCGAGGATGGTGGGCTGCGCGTCTGCATCGACGTACCAGGGCTCAATCGAGCCGCGTCTCAGGAGCGCCTCTGGCCTTCGCACGTGGGACATTGCAAGGGTCCGCCGCACAGCTACGTTCGCGTGCCTTTCATCCTGTTGAACACGTTTACTTCTCACCAGCGCCATCTGCGGAGCATCCTGGCGGCTCAGGAGGCCAGGCATCACGAGGTTCTGGCAGAGGTGGAGGTGGTTCTCAGGGAACCACCAGGGCCCCCAGAGACTCCCGAGGCTCAAGGCTCTGGTGGCTCATGAGGGCCGAGCTCTTCACTGCGTGTCTTCAGCTACTCCAACACCCCTCCATCCGCAACAGAATTAGGTGACATCTTCCAAGTTCATTTCAGCTGGGAGCGCCCCCAGGGCTGCATCATTCCCAGGCCGCGTGGGTCTGTCCCTACGGCATGTATCCCTTTTTGCTTATGTATTAGGCTTACCTTGCTAGGGGGCGCCCCTCGGGCTGCATCATTCCCTAAGCCGCTCGGGCCTAACCCAGTGGCATGTACCCTCTCCTACATTATCTAAGCTGATCTTCCTTTCATGCTTAATATTTCTTGATTATCATCCGTTCAATTGACACCAACCACTGGAGCTGCTCATGCTGGCACGTCGCTTGTGCATGGGTCTGTCCCTGCAATGCTGACAAATCTGAGTGGTCGAGCTCTGGCCCGCGGCAGCCCCGCAAGCGTCACCTCACCAGGCCCTTAGTGCCCTCGCCACTCTCTCCCTCTCCTTCCCGCGCAATCCGCTTGCATGCTAAAGGGGGGCTCCCGAGCATCGCGACTCAAGAGCTCTTACTGGCTCTCCAGCCCTCACCCCCTGGCCTTGTCCACGGCATCGCGACCTGGCATACCAGCGGCGACTGAGGTCGCTCGAGGGCCGGGACCTGAGGGCGTAGGGCGCTAAGGAGAGCGTGGGGATGAGAGGAGAAGCTCGCAAAACCCTAACCCGGGAACTAACGTCCAAGTCCGGTGCAACGCAATGGAACGACTCCGAGCCACCGAGATAAGTTTCATGCCTACAACAGCTGATTGATACGCACATAACCCCCACCTAAATGCGGCTCTGTGGTGACAATGTTGCCTGCCTTTCTCATCTCTCAGCGGCTGCTTGCGCGCTAAAGGGGACCTCCTGAGCATCGCGCCTCAGGGGCTCTTACTGGACTTCGGGCCGCTCACCTCCTGGCCTTGACCACGGCATCGCGACCTAGCATACCAGCGACGGCTAAAGCCTGCCTGGGGACCGGGACCTGTTAGCATAGAGCACCGAGTCATCGCGAGATTAGAAGGGGGAACCGAGCCGGGACAGGACAAGCATTCGTGCCGTTTTCATAGTAAGGATAATATCAACAAAAGATACTGCAGACCCTTTACATGCCCCCATGGGGTATTTTTCTGATTCCTCGCTCGGAACAAAATACGCGAATCCTAGGGAACTCTAATTATGCATGCCTCCATAGCTAACACTAACATCAACAGTGGGCCACGGGAGGTCGGTGCCAACCCTGTCCAGATCAGCTGCACCGGCGCCCTGACACAGCCGCCTTGCCTCGGGAGCGACGCGAGCTCGGGGGCACATAGCTGTCGTCGCTCATCTCCGGAGTCGCAGGAGCTCGGGAGAGTCGCTGGACTCCCAAGCATCGCTGCTGCTTCCAGAGGAGCCATCGGGGAAGCGGGTGGCAGGCCCAACCCTTTCCATGCCAGCGTCTTGACTGCCTGCTCCGGGGTAGCACTCCAGCCGGTGGCCTTCCGCGTCGAAGACCTTGAAGATCATCAAGGAGGCGCCGTCGTATTGGAAGTGAATCACGAGGGCGCCCCCTGTTCGGCAGACCTGGGCGACATCGCCCCAGCCTTGTGTCATGAAGACCTTGCCCGGAGCGACGACTTCAACCTCCACTCTGGTCGCAGGGGTGCCGCAGTCAGCATGCTACAGCCAAAGCTCGAGAGGCCCCCTCGGCGGCATCTCTAAGGCGAAGAATGCGGGGAAGTGGATCCAGGTGCTTGGAGGCATCACAGCATGGAGCACAAGCTCACAAGGAGAGTCCACGGCGTGGACTCCAGGAGCGATGGCGCGCGCCGCCGTGGCTTGTCGGCCTTGCCCGCGGCGCGGGCAGCGGCGCTCACCGTCCCTTTCTTCAGGACCCTCTGCCAGGTGCAGGGGTAGCGGGAACCCAGGAGGAGGTCGTTCGTACCAGGGCCTCATCATCTGCGCCCGCGCAAGCTCGTCGCGGCGGCGCTGAACCGGTCATTTCTTTGGCGGGAGCGGGTCGGACCCCTCTGGGGGGGGCTTTCCCTTCTTTGCAGTTAAGAATCGATGGATCGGGGCCATTGGCATCCGGAGTAGAGGAGGAGCAAGGGAGAAGAAGCCGGCAAAACAAGGAGGGATGACAACGGGGCCTCACGCCTTCCCATACTTATAGCCCAAAGGAGACCAACCGTCGGCCTCCATGATCGCAGGTAATGATGACTCTTTGTTGCATGCAGCAGGCTCTCGTCAAATCGGGCGGTTGCCGAGGCGGCGTGGGGAAGCGGAGATGCCCACGTCCAATCAAGTCGCCACGCGTCGCCCAAGGCCTCGGGCTATTGGGGCCCGCGGCACTCCGCGCTTGACCTTTGGCTTCGTCGCTAAGCCAAGTCAGAGTGTGCCTTGGGCCCGGGGGCTACTGTCGGCATCCTGGATAAGGGGCTATCCAGACTTGCCTGCGTGCGGCCTGCGGCATGGCTCACCAGCGGCCCAGTTCGGCCCGTCTTCATCAACCCAAGTTCAAGACCCTCGTGAGGGGCCAAGCCTCGCGGGGCGGACGACATAAGGCCCCCTCAGGGGCGGCCTCACTAGGCAGGCTCGCGAGGAGGCGGAGAGATCAAGGCGAGGAGTACCTCGCGAGGTGCACATGATGCAAGCCATGACGATCGAGACCAGGCGGGTGCCAGGCGGGCGCCGGCCGGCACAGTGTCCTTATTTCCTCTTTGGTGCTAAGGGGGCAAGCGCAGGCACGGAGTACCAAGGCATCAGGCAAAGGTTTCCATATCGGTGCAACAAGACCAGGACCAGGAGGACGGCAAGACGGAGGTCACCGTGGAGCCCAAGACATCGTCATCACCAGTGCCTTTGGCAGTCGAAGACCACCTTTAGTCAGGATAGCCTGTACTGGCTGTCCCCTTTCAAAATCCCGCCATTGTGGAATCCCTTCCAGCTCAATATTTGGGAAGAGGACCAAGGCCTCTATAAATAGGACTAGCCACCCCAAAGCAAGGGGATCCACCAATCGAACCTTGACCAGAACCACCCACTCCAGCCAAGAACTTCTCCCCTCGTGAGGCTGTTCTTCCCCTTGTACTGTTCATCATCAGCCCCAGAGGCAATCCACACACCACACACTGGAGTAGTGTATTACACCACAATGGTGGCCTGAACCAGTATAAATCTCGTGTCCCTTGTGTTGTTCAGCTGGTTAGCTTAGAACCGCGGCAAGGTGAGGGAACAGATCGGTAGGGAGAAGATCTTTGCGCGCACCCCAGAGTTCGAACTTTAAGGGTTTTGCCGGAACCCGAAATCCGACAGTGATGGATGAGGTCACAAGGGATAAAAGGAGATATCCCATGGTGTATGCTCTTTGGGGATGATGTGGTGCTAGTTGATGATAGCTGGACAAGGTTAATAGAAAGTTAGAGCTATGAAGACAAACCTTGGAATTGAAAGGTTGTAGTCTTAGTAGAACTAAAACCGACTACATGAGGTGCTGTTTCAATACTAATAGTCATGAGGAGGAGGTTAGGCTTGATGGGCGGGTGATACCTCAGAAGCTCACCTTTCGATATATGAGGTCAATGCTGCAGAAGGATGGGGATATCAATGAAGATGTGAACAATCGAATCAAAGCTGGATGAATGAAGTGGCGCCAAGATTTTGGCGTTCAATGTGACAAGAGTGCCACAAAAGATAACAGGCGGGTTCTATAGGATGGCAATTCCACCTGCAATGTTGTATGTCATTGAGTGTTGGCCGACTAAAAGCCAAAATGTTCAACAAATAGGAGTAGCGGGGATGTGCATGTTGAGATGGATGCGTGGCCACACAAGGAAGGATCAGGTTCAGAATGATGATATACATGATAGAGGTGGGGTAGCACCAATTGAAGAGAAGCTTGTCCAACATTGTCTGAGATGGTTTGGGCATATATAGCGTAGTCCTCCAGAAGCTCCAGTGCATAGCGGACGGCTAAAGCATGCTGATAATGTCAAGAGAAGTTAGGGTGACCAAATTTGACATGGCAGGAGTCCATAAAGAGAGATCTCAAGCACTGGAGTCTCACCAAAGAACTAGCCATGGACAGAGGCGCGTGAAAGCTAGCTATTCATGTTGTTGTTGTTGCTACTGTTGTTGTTGTGGCCGCAAAGAACGATTCGGGAGTCCCCAGTGCTGCCTAGGAAGGGAAACCCTATCCCCTTCTGCAAGGCTCGAAGACGTTGCACCGCAGGCATTAACCAACGCGAGCCTTCACTAGAAAACACCAACCTAAAGATCACCGACTCCTACAACTAACATCAATACAACATCGAACCGAGATCCCTGCAACGAGACGAAACACCTGCAGCACCGCTCACCCGAGCACCCTTAGCATTCCAGGCGAAGCCTCCAGGGAGGGCACGACGCATCTTGCACCACTGTCCCCCCATCCAAGAGGATTGCAGTTTCTCACCCGGGAGATGGGTCAGCGTGGAGAGGAGGGGGGGACCTTGATGTTGCCACAAGGGGAGAAAGCGGTGTCCTTGAACGTCGTTGCCGCTGGGACGGACAAAGCGACCAAAGTTTCCTCTAGACCCTAGAGTTCAAATCCACCAAGGACTGCCTACCCTAGCATTGACGGACCAAAGAACAAGCAGCCAAGATCGGTGGGAGGGAAACAGCAGGGGGAAGGTCGCATACCTCCAGATCGGGAGCAGAGAAGGGTCTCCGCCCTGCAGCCATCCACTGCCTGTCACCCTTCGTCCTCATAGACGAGCACACCGACCAGCCTCACCACCTGCACACGCCACCATGTAGGAGATATGACCTAGAGGCAATAATAAATGTTATTTTTTATCTCCATGTTCATAATTATGTTTATGTTCCATGCTATAACTGTTATGGTTCTTGAGTGTACAATAACCACGAGGCTCGGAGGAAGACTCATATGCACATGCGGAATAGTAAACGGAAAAATGTATTCCTAGTCTGGCCTCTAAGACCAGCTCAAGTGTTGCATGATTGTTCTATTTTCCTGATCATAGGCATGACAATGCCGACAACTTTGAGGGCACAATGTTAGGAGAACACTTGTGTTGAATCGACCCGATTGATGTTATGCTATGAGATACATTCATCATAAGTTAATGGTTAATAACACAGAGAACTTAATGTTTGCATAATTCCTTAGACCATGAGAGTATCGAGTTCCTTCATGCTTGATTCATGAACTTTGGAGCTTGTTAAACGTCATCCGTAACTGGCTGGCTATTACAGCGGCTTATGGGTTCATGCGAAAGTATGACAAGGGACTTGATAGCTCAAGATTGGGACTCGCTCCTCTAGCGGTGGAGAGATATTCTCGGGCCCTCTCGGTGTTATGGTATCCATCATCGTCTGGCTAAACATAGGGTGATTTGATCACAGGGATGCCAAAATACGAAAACGAGAAAAGAGAACAAAACCGATAACGAGGTAACTTGCATAGTGGACAAGTTGTTGATCCACGGGGATGCAGATAAGTCTCACCTCAGGTATTTGTAACATATCACGAAGCAACAGGAATAGCACACGACAACTGGAGGTTCACTCGAATATTTATTCGTGTGGGTATAGGGATCAATATGGGTGTCCATGGCTCCGATGTTGATAATTGATCGGAAAGAGTTCCTGTCATGTGTATACTTCACCAAACCAATAGGGTCACACGCTTAAGTGTCATCTATCTGCTGAATTCTAGATTGGGAGTCTGAGAGAAAATCACCGGAAAAGTTTCGGAGACAATGGAAACGTTCCGGAGAGAACACCAAAATAGTTTTGGTAAAACTGAAAAGTTGTTTCAGGGTATTCCATTAAGTCAAATTTGTTTCAGCACATGCCTTGAAATTCTTGGAGGGTGCCAGAATTTTTCTGGAAACTTCTGTGATTTTTCCGGGATAAAAACCAAAAATGTTCCGGAGCTACCAGAACTGCTTTGGTTGCTTTTCGCTGAAGAAATACATTGTTCCAAAATTGCTTTGGAATGCGTTCAAAATTGTTTTAATGGGTACTGGAATTGTTCTAGGCACACATAAATATTTTGGGATTTAACAGACGTAGAAAAATGTCTTCGTGAATAGTGAAAGTGCTTTTTTGGGTTATTTTATGGAAAGCCACCTTTTAGGGCTTTTGCAAAAGGGCTTCTAGAAGGACTTGGGGGCTGAGGAAACCCCCTTGGGGGGGCCCTCACATGGGGTGGCCGGCCACATGGTGGAGCTCCATGGAGCTCCACTTCCCTCCCCATTATGCCCTTTATGTGATTCATTTTACATGGGCATTTTGGTTTTTTGTTAGCCACCCCTACCCCTTGGCTTTTCTATAAATAGAGGTGGAGAGGAGCTTTCCACACTCATCCCTTTCTCTCACACTCATGCCATGACATTTTTGGCTTTCTCTCTCCCTCCCACGAAAAGAGTTTCATAGAGACGTAAGGCTATCTGGGTTCCGGTGGGAACTAGTTCTGGACGGCGAAGCCCTGCTGGATAGATGAAACTGTATGTGTGCAACTCTGTAGAGAAATTGTAGTTTCGGTCTTAGTTCGAAAGTGCCTCCCAAAGGGCTGTCCACGTGACCGTCTGACTTTCGAGGGTCCTCCCGAAGGGCTATCAGAGTGACCATCTGAGTTTCGAAGGTCCTCCCAGAGGGCTGTCTGAGGGGCAGACGAGGGAGTACATCCTCACGGTTGGGAGGTTGTAAAATCCTAGCTGTGGGGATCTGCACAGCCAATCGTCATCGACTCTACTTCCGCTGCGCTACGAGTTGGTAACGAAAAGATCAAATCTTGTATGTAGTCTTCATAGTGGTCTTGGGCTGGTGCGTAGGTCGGAATTTTTTGTTTTCTGCTGCATTCCCCTACAGTGGCATCATGAGTCATGCTATGCGTAGATGCAGGTTGCAATCTAGAATAAATGGAGATGTATGGGTGTTGCATAATATAATTAGGTATTAGATGAGATCTATTGCTGAAAATTATTTGTGCGGGTAGCAGATGAAATTTGTTACCTGATGTTCTTGTTGCTTCCCTAGGATTTGCATATTTCTGATCATGATAACACTATGGTGGAGTTTCAAAGTTCTGGCAATCCGCGATCCTGATTGATCAATGAAGTTATAATAGTTTGTTGAATTCCACCATAGTTAGAGAGAAAGATGAAATTTCATAGATAAAAGGGCAATGCAGATATGATCTGCATGGGGGTCATGCGTATGACGAAGTTCAGTATGGGGCTGAAGATTTTATTATCTCGTGTTTCATACACCCCATAAAGTTAATCTAGCGACTTGAATAATCATACTTGATGATGGACGTTGGTAGCTTTGGTTTGCTTCGAAACCTTAGAAGCCACATAAAATGGAATTTTGCATAAACTGATTAGAGGCGTCTAACTTGGTTTTGCAGGATGGTTTGCATGTGCATGTGATGTGGTATAGCAGTGCTCATAATAGTTTGATTATGCATGAGATGACTATATAATGTAAACTAACATGACCTGCGTGTCATGATTCGGCATGATGACTGGAGCCATATGATTGTCACTTTAATGACCTGCGTGTCAACCTTAAGTAATTCACTTATTTTATTAGCTATAGAGATAGCAATATTATCTGGTGCATCAATAAGGTGGTGGCAATCTTCACAAAGGTGGACACCGATGCGAATGCCAAAGATGAAGAAATGAAAGACTTCTCCATCAGAAAGGGCTATACCATATCATGCTATTATGAATTGCCTGAGATGTTTATCCCTTATGATGCACCCTTCTTGATTGCGCGGTAGTCGCTTTTTATTAGGCTGATCTCTCACAAAAATATCAAGTAGTTAGTGTTCTCCCAAGTGTAGCACCGTCACGGCACCTAACTTTTCTGGGTGCGCCATGTCCACATGGGTATGAACGATTAGAGAAGTGTGAGGCGGGTGAGGTCAGACCTCGTAGCTAGATCACTTGGTTGTCTTGACGTTCTGGCTTGACCGTCCTGAGCTCGGAACACACCCAACGAAAGATGAAAAAGAATCACATAAAGATGTGATCGGCAAGTTTGTCTACCGATTGAAATTCTCGTCATTAGTGATGTCCACATCAATGTCGTTGAATTGAAATGTGGGTCTTGTATCACTCACAAGTATAGGGAATTATCTATAGCCCTTTTCGATAATAAGAGTGTCAAAGCCAACGAGGAGCTAAAGGCAGAACAAATATTCCCTCAAGTTCTATCGACCACCGATACAACTCTACGCACACTTGACGTTTGCTTTACCTAAAACAAGTATGAGACTATTTTCCAAGAATAAAACTACGAGTATTTTGCGAGAATAAAACTACAAATAAAATGCAAGGTGGTAGGAATGGATAGCTTTTGTCAACAAGAAAGTCATTTGTCCCTAGGCAATTGATAACAAGTACCGGTAATCATTCTTGTAATTTTATATGAGGGAGAGGCATGAGCTAACATACATTCTCTACTTGGATTATATGCACTTATGATTGGAACTCTGGCAAGCATTCGCAACTACTAAAGATCATTAAGGTCGTGAAACCCAACCATAGCATTAAGTATTAAGTCCTCTTTACTCCCATACGTCATACCCCACTTACTTGGGTTTAAGCTTATGTCACTCTCGCAAACCACCATAAGCGAACCATGAACATATTGCAACACCCTACAGCAGGGGCCCCTCACGTTTGCGCGAGAACGGATGGCACCGCAGGACAACACCATAAATAAAATACACAATCATACCAACCAAGATCACGATTAACCCACAGGACAAAACGGATCTACTCAAACATCATAGGATAACCATAGATCATTGGGAAATGATATATGGAGTTGAGCACCATGTTTAAGTAGATATTATAGCGGGGAGAAGGGGTGTTACACCGCTGCATAGAGGGGGAGAGAGTTGGTGTTGACGGTACCATGATTGTTGACGAAGATCGCCGTCATGATCCTAGCCCTGGCGGCACTCCGGCGCCACCGGGAGAGAGGGGGAGAGAGCCCCCCTCCTCCTTCTTCTTCCTTGGCCTCCCCCCCTAGATGGGAGGAGGGTTCCCCCTCTGGTCCATGGTCTCCATGGTGGCAGAGGGGCAGGAGCCCCTCCGAGATTGGATCTCCCTCTATGTTCTCTTCTGTTTTGAGCTCCCCAGATCTGGCCGAAAACCGTTTATTATATTCCTGGAGATCTGTAACTCCGATTGCGCTGATCTTTTTACACAATTTTTTCCTGATATAAGCTTCCTTGCACCCTAAGTAGAGCTCCAACCGACGTACAAGGTGAGCACAACCCACCACCACGCGCCAGGGGCCTGGGGCACGCCTTGGTGTATCTTGGTCTGTGTGGGCCTCCTTTTGCGGTGATTCCAACTCCTAAAATTCACAAATATTCCAAAATTATTACCCATGGAGTTTCATCATGTTTGGACTTTGTTTGATATGGATTTTCTGCGATACAAAAACATGCAACAAACAGGAACTGGCACTGGGCACTGGATAAGTTAGTTAGTCCAAATAAATCATATAAAAAGTTGCTAAAAGTATGTGAAAGTGGAATAATATTGGCATTAAACAATCAAAAATTATAGATACGACGGAGACGTATCAGCATCCCCAAGTTTAATTCCTTCTCGTCCTCGAGTAGGTAAATGATAAAAAATATAATTTTTGATGTGGAATGTTACCTAGCATAAACTTGATCATATGTCTAGCCATGGCATGAATATTAAGACATAAGTGATTCAAAGCAATAGTCCATAATTTGACATAAAGACATCAATATTCAGTCATCCCAATAAACAATCATGTCTTTCAGAATATCAAATGCTAAAGAACGTTATCCCTACAAAATAATATAGTCCTGTCATGCTCTGTCTGCTTAACACAAAGTATAAATCATGCACAACCCCGATGACAAGCCGAGCAATTGGTTCATACTTTTTAACACGATTCAGCTTTTTCAACCCTCTCGCATTACATGAGCGCAAGCCATGGATATAGCACTAGGGGTGGAATAGAGTATGATGATAGGGGTAAATATAAAGAAGACTAAAAAGTAAGAAAGTCTCACGTCAACGCGGCTAACCAACGGGCTATGGAGATGCCCATCAATTGATATCAATGCGAGGAGTAGGGATTGCCATGCAACGAATGCACTAAGAGCTATAAGTGTATGAAAGCTCCATATGAAAACTAAGTAGGTATGCATCTAATCTTATATGAAAAATTCCCACTAGTATATGAAAGTGACAACATACGAGACTCTCCATATGAAAAACATGGTGCTACTTTGAAGCACACGTGTGGTAAAGGATACTAACAATGCCCCTTCTCCCTTTGTTTATTTTTCATTTTTCTTCTTTTCTTTTTTTCTTTTTTTCTTTTTTTTCTTTTTTTTCTTTTTTATTTTTTTTCTCATTGTCCGGAGTCTGATCCTGATTTGTGGGGGAATCATAGTCTCCATCATCCTTTCCTCACTGGGGCACTTCTCTAAAAATGATGATCATCACACTTCTATTTCCTTATAACTCAAAAGGAATAAAATTTACAACTCGATACCTATGACAAAGTATGACTCTATATGAATGCCTCTGGCAGTGATCTAGCACAACTAATATGGCAGCTATATGATCATGCAAAGCAATATGACAATGAATGCTCAAGTCATCAAACGGAGGCGATGGAAGTTGCATGGCAATATATCTCAGAATGGCCATGGAAAAGCCATAATAGGTAGGTATGGTGGCTGTTTTGAGAAAGATATAATAAGGCTTATGTGTGATAGAGCGTATCATATCACGGGGTTTGGATACACCTGCGAAGTTTGCACCGACTCTCGAGGTGAGGAAGGGCAATGCACGGTACCGTAGAGGCTATAAAATTGCGGAAAGGTAAGAGTGCGTATAATCCATGGACTCACATTAGTCATAAAGAACGCATATACTTGGAATGGCTATCATGGTGTATCGGGATGTGCAATGATCTAGCGTAGCAACAACATCAAAAAATGGACAAGCCATGAAAACATCATGCTAGCTATCTTACGATCATGCGAGGCAATATGACAATGAATGCTCAAGTCATGTATATGATGATGATGGAAGTTGCATGGCAATATATCTTGGAATGGCTATGGAAATGCCATAATAGGTAGGTATGGTGGCTGTTTTGAGGAAGATATAATGAGGCTTATGTGCGATAGAGCGTATCGTATCACGGGGTTTGGATGCACCGATGAAGTTTGCACCAACTCTCGAGGTGAGAAAGGGCAATGCCCGGTACCGAAGAGGCTAGCAATGATGGAAAGGTAAAAGTGCGTATAATCCATGGACTCACATTAGTCATAAAGAACTCATGTACATATTGCAAAAGTTTATTAGCCCTCGAAGCAAAGTACTACTATGCATGCCCCTAGGGGGATAGATTGGTAGGAAAAGACCATCGCTCGTCCCCGACCGCCACTCATAAGGAAGACAATCAAGGATAAATTGTGCTCCAACTTTCATAGCATAACGAGAGACTATACGTGCATGCTTCAGGAATCACAAACCTTAACACCAATATTCTTACTAACCACAACCATTTGCTAGTACCTCCCACATATTCCATCTCTATATTGCAAAACTATTGCAAGGAATCAAACATATCATATTCTGTGATCCAGAAGTTTTATGTAGGATTTTGTGACTAACCGTGCAACTGACCAATTCCTGTTGACTCTCTAAACAGGTATAAGTGAAGCATGAGAGTTTAATTATTACTACAAAATAATGTGCTCTAACAAATATAAGTGAAGCAAAAGAGCATTGTACAAACATCAGTTTTCTATGTGAAGAGAAACAGGCAATCCAAACTTCAAATGATATAAGTGAAGCACATGAAGCATTCTATAAAGCCATACTCAAAATATATAAGTGAAGTGCAATGAGCATTCTACAAATCAGCCATGGACTATCTCATACCAGCATGGTGCATAAACGGAAAATGAAAACTAAATGCAAAAGATGCTCCAAGATTTGCACATATCACATTAACGAAACGAATCCGAAAACATACCAATACTTGTTGAAGAAAGATGGGATGACTTCCGGGGCATCCCCAAGATTAGACACTTGAGTCTCCTTGAATATTTACTTGGGGTGCCTTGGTCATCCCCAAGATTGAGCTCTTGCCTCTCCTTCTTCTCCTCATATCGAGACCTCCTCGATCTTCAAACACTTCATCCACACAAAACTTAAACGACCTTTTAGTGGCGGGGTTAGTGAAAATGGCAATGAAATCCCATCATGTACTGCTGCAACATTATTGTATAATTATAAACAAACATTACCCACTGTATGATATCACAATTCTATGGCGCCAAGTCAAGTAGGCTTCAACAAGAATTCAAACAAATGCAAATAATGAAGCTATAACAGCAATCTGTGAAAACAGGACAGCCTGTAAAGATTTGAACATCCACCATACTTATGTAACTCTAAAAATTCTGAAACAATTAGTAAAATATAAAATTGTATAGAAAGACAGTACAAAAAATTTCAGGACCATTTGACATTCCAATAAAAATGTAAAATCGCGCACTACAGCCAAAGTTTCTGTTTTGCACCACACAAACCAACAAGCAATCTACTCATCCTAAAGGAAAATCTTGGCACATTATTTTTATAATACAATGAAATTGTACAAGGGTATAATTATTTTTGTTGAAAAGTTTCTGCAATTTAAGATTCACAAAGTTTTCATGGGCATGAACAAAGTTCAAGGCATGCTCCCGCTTCCAATGTGCTCGTCTATCTCACTTTCACTTTTCTTTTTGTGAAGGTTTAAGTTCCCCTATATATATTTTTGTTTTTAAAATATATAAAAGCACTCAACAGAAATAAATGACTCTCTAAAACTTCTGGGCTGTTTCCCTGGCAACACTTTCTTTAAAGCCATTAAGCTAGGCATAAAGTGCTCAAGTAATGAATCCACTCGGATCCGAAGGTATATCAAAGCCAATTTGAATTAACAATGATTTGGCATTTAGTAGTGAGCACAAAGAAACATATATCAAGCAATTACGAAGTCTAAATCTCTTCTATGCATTGGCATGTCATACAAGAACAATTCATGCACATCAAGTAAAGGCCAATACATAGCATAAGAAGTTTCTTGCAATTTTATCGTGTTGGAAACATAAAGAGGTGGAGATGTAGTTCCTCTCTCATAATAATTGCAAGTAGGAGCAACAAGCACATGCATATTACATTCATCAAAATCATCATGTGCAAGGGTAAAAGGCAACCCATCAATATAATCCTTAGTAAGAACAAACTTCTCCGATATAGTGTAGTTTGGAGAATTCAAAAAGAGAGTAGGACTATCATGTGTGGGTGCAATAGCAACAATTTCATGTTTAACATAAGGAACAATAGCAAGTTCATCTCCATAAGCATAATTCATATTGGCATCTTGGCCACAAGCATAGCAAGCATCATCAAAAAGGGTTATTTCAAAAGAATCAATGGGATCATAGCATTCATCCTTCGGTAAGAATGAAGGGACATTAAACAATGTATGAGTTGAAGAGTTACTCTCATTAGAAGGTGGGCACGGGTAGCTAATCCGCTCTTCCTCCTTTTGTTCTTCGCTCTCCTCATCATCTTTTTCATCCAATGAGCTCAAAGTTTCATCAATTCCTTCTTCCATAGACTCCTGCAAAATATTAGTCTCTTCTCGGACAGCGGAGACTTTCTCAATAAACGCATCAATATCGGAATTGTATTTATAGTTATCATAGCAATATTTAAGGATAGCAAAAATTTTAGGTCTATAAACTGAATCATCAAAATCTTTAAACTTTTCAAACAAAGATTCAATTTCATAAGCACCCTTAAAAGCAACAAATTCTTCTATTCGTTCCACATCATAATAATCATATCTACCATTAGCATAAGAAGCTAAGGTTTCATTATCATTAAATTTGCATGAAAAGGGAAGGTCTGGAGCATTCATCCTAGAGCAACAAGTAAAATCATATCTCAAGCATAACTCCCGAGCATACCAATGCAACATATAAATTTGATCCCATAAAAGTTTCCCTTTTTGTGTCAAGCGATAATCCCTAAAGTATTCAGGTTGATCCAACGTTACTCCTATTATCAAGTTGAAAGGGGTTTTCTCAGGATTATCAAAGTAGTGCATCCTATCTTTCACATAACGATCATGGAGGGTTTTAGGAGGTTCCCCATCTCCATGAGTAGCAAGTACAACTAATTTTTTTGGTGTTTCGTGTTCCATATCCATAACTAAAGATAGAGAACAACTCAGAATAGGAAATAAAAACTACTTAGTGATAAAGCAAACAAGCACACACAAGAATATTCACGCCATGCTATTTCTCCCCGGCAACGGCACCAGAAAAAGGTCTTGATAAACCACAAGTATAGGGGATTAGTTATAGCCTTCTTCAATAAATAAGAGTGTCGAACCCAACGAGGAGCTAAAGGCAAAACAAATATTTCTCAAGTTCTATCGACCACCGATACAAATGAAACCCAACCATAGCATTAAGTATCAAGTCCTCTTTACTCCCATACGCCATACCCCACTTACTCGGGTTTAAGCTTCTGTCACTCTCCCAAACCACCATAAGAGAACCATGAACATATTGCAACACCCTACATCGGGGGTCCCTCACGTTTGCGTGAGAACGGAGGGCACCGTAGGATAGCACCATAAATAAAATATACAATCATACCGACCAAGATCACAATTAACCCACAGGACAAAACAGATCTACTCAAACATCATAGGATAACCATAGATCATTGGGAAATAATATATGAAGTTGAGCACCATGTTTAAGTAGAGATTACAACAGGGAGAAGGGGTGTTACACCACTGCATAGAGGGGGAGAGAGTTGGTGTTGATGGTAGCAAGATTGTTGATGAAGATCCTCGTCATGATCCTAGCCCCGGCGGCACTCCGGCGCCACCGGGAGAGAGGGGTAGAGAGCCCCCCTCGTCCTTCTTCTTCCTTGGCCTCCCCCATAGATGGTAGGAGGGTTCCCCCTATGGTCCATGGCCTCCGTGGCGGCGGAGGGGCAGGAGCCCCTCCGAGATTGGATCTCCCTCTCTGTTCTCTTCTATTTCGTGCTCCCCAGATCTGGCCAAAAAACTTTTCTTATATTCCCAAAGAACTATAACTCCGATTGTGCTGATCTTTTTACACGATTTTTTTCCTGATATAAGCTTCCTTGTGCCCGAAGTAGAGCTCCAACCGACGTACGAGGTGAGCACAACCCACCACCACACGTCAGGGGCCTGGGGCGCACCCTGGTGTATCGTGGTCCATGTGGGACTCCATTTGTGGTGATTCCAACTCCTAAAATTCACAAATATTCCAAAATAATTCTTCGTGGAGTTTCATCACATTTGGACTTTGTTTGATATGGATTTTCTGCGATACAAAAACATGCAACAAACAGGAACTAGCACTGGGCACTGGATAAGTAAGTTAGTCCAAATAAAACATATAAAAAGTTGCCAAAAGTATGTGAAAGTGGAATAATATTGGCATGAAACAATCAAAAATTATAGATACGATGGAGACGTATCAGTGCACTATAGAATTAATTTGTTTAATTCTCTGTGCAATTAATTATGAACATTGTCTAAGTGAAATTTGCATAATAGTTGTAGAATAATGGCAAGCATTTCCAGCTTCCCTATTAAAATGTAATTAACTATTAAATATCTGGTTAAAACTTTATGGTTGGTACATAATGTGAGGAGCATCCTCAAGAGTGCCGAGAAGGATTTTGTCCTATTGCATGCTTTTCGGCATTCTCCCGCTAATGCTATGGAAGATGTGATTCTCGTCCTTCGATCCAAAAGCTAGAATTCCGTTATAGTCAAGTGCAATATGTTTGCTTCCATGAGACCCGAACTTCAAAAGTTTGGGATAGCTATGTGATATTCATGGAACCGAAAATCATTTTCAGAGACAGACAAAGGCTAAAAGATATGGGATATCCAAAGCAATGTTTGTTTTGCAAACTATTAGTAAAAAGTGCTTACTATGCATTAGACTAATATAAGAGGGATCGAGAAGAACACATGTCATGAAATGAAGGTGAATAAAACAACAACTTAAAGAGAAAGGAAGTGTCCGAAGGGTGTTAGTGAAACTTATACGCCTAGGAAGTTCGGGGCTAACGCCACTCTTGAGTTGAGTGCTTCTTCTGAGAGTAGGAGAAATATTGGAAGTAAAAATATTAGAAGTATAAAGGCAAAGAGAAAGAAGACTGGAATGACCAGCTCATGTATTAAAGCCATACAAGTTATTGATGTATAGAAGGCTGATCAAAGAAATAGTTCTTGGGAATTATAATTAAACATGTTAATCACTGATTCTTGGGTATTATGAGTTGATCACAGAGATACCTGCTTGATTGTTTTCCGTTGCAATTCGATGCAAGAACTACTACAGCCTAAAAGACTGACCGGAGTGAGGTTCAGATACACACTGGGAACATAGTAAATGTTACTACATATTCCATCGGTGTATTACCTATGCATTTATTTTCATAATTCATTTAGAGTTTTACACACTCTAGCCCATTGCATAAGGTATCTTGCAAGAAGGTTGTTCATAAGAGAACTTTTGATGTTCAATGTTATGAATAACTTAAGGACCGTACTTTTGTTATGAATGAGATGTATGTTATGAATATTGATAATAATACATCACCTCTGTATTTACTTTCATAATTCATTTTAGAGTTTTATACACTCTAGCCCATTTGCATAATGTTTGTTTCAAGAAGTGTTGTTCATAAAAGAACAATTGTTGTTCAGTGTTATGAATAACATAAGGGCCATATTTCCATCGTAGATTGGACGTATGTTATGAATATTGATGGTAATATGATACATCCATAACACTAACGCTAAATGTTGCAAGATTAAGAGAATACCACACATATGTGGCACTGCATTTGGTCACATTGGATAAATCCGCATGGAGAAATTCCATAATGATGGATTTTGAAGTCGTTTGATTATGAATCATCTAACACTTGCAGCTTTCCTTTGAAAAGTGAAGTGACTGAAATACCGTTCACGGGCCATATGGAACGAGCAATGAACTTATTGGTGATCATACATTTTGATGTATGTAGTCCGATTAATGTTGTTGTTAGCAGTGGATTTATCTATCTTCAGAAATGACTCAAGTAGATATATGGATATTTACTTATGAGACGCAAGTATGGATCTTTTGACGCCATTCAAAAGGTTTTCAAAATGAAGTAGAAATTATTGTAACAAGGAAATTATGTTTCTGCAATTTGATTGCGGAAAGGAATATTTGAGTTACAAGTTTAGAGAATGTCTAATGAGTTGTGAAAAGAGTTTCATAACTTGCACCTCCCGGAACACCACTGTTAGTGGAATGTTTATGAAGATGTAATCAAACCATTTGTGACATGGTAAGATCAAAGATGACATAAATCAATTTGCCATTATCCCTTTTAAAATTAATGCTTTAGAGACTTACATTGAAAAGAGCTCCATCAGGTCTGTTGAAATGACGCCTTGGTATGGTATGCCCAACCATGTTATATCTTTTCTTAACATTTGGAATATGGGGCTTGTGTAAAATATTTACAAACCTATTCCAAATCAGACAAGTACTACTTTGTAGGTTATCCCAAGTAATTGGGTATTCCCCCCTCACTGTACCGAGGCAAAAGATTGCCACAAAACAGTATCCTTTTGAAGAAAATGGTTCTTACAAAAAGGTGAGTGGGAGGACAGTGCAACTCGATGAGATAATAGTATCTTTTTCATCAAGTCAAAGGAAAGAAACCTTCGAAGTGATTCCAGAGTTTCCTACAACGACTGGTACGGATGCCTCTACATGAGATGTATGGACTTCGATCGAACTTTTAACTGAACCACGTAGGCAAAACTCGTGCAAACCACTCAGGTGCGCAAGCGAGTGTTGTTAAGACAACCATATACCTACGATACACAAGGAAGCGTTGATGGGCCCTGACTCCGGAATTGGCTAAATGCCAATATAGTCCGAGATAGTTTCCATATAAATGATTCAAGATTATACCTTGATAAACCCTTTGGAAGACTTGGAGTCTAACAAATATTTATGGACCTATAAACTGATATGGATGAAAATGTTTTATCCATAAAGCTCGACCTATTGTAATAACAAGTTCAAGGAGTTGACTACGATGAGGTTGTCTCACCATAGTGATCCTTAAAGTCGGTTCGGGTTAAACTAGCAATTAGTACATATTTCAATCATGAGATATGATACATGGATAACAAAAGGATTTCCAAGAGATGGAAATACAACCTAGGACTTGCATGTGATACAATCCAAGGTATTTTTTCAATCCAGAGGATGCTAGTGAATGTGCAAACTTCAAAGTTCCAGCAATGGACAGAAGAGAGCAAAATGGAGTTGGAATCATCATTTTAATAAAATAGTCAAAAGAGTTTGATTTCATCAAAGGACAGCGAAGATGCTTGTGGAAACAAGAAATTAAGTGGGAGCATGATAATATTTACCAAAATCTTGTGTGCTTGACACATTGTTGATTGGAAATAATATAAATTCATTGACATGAATTAGCACTCATTGAAAAATAGTTTCTTCAATAAAGTGCTTGGGCTAAATAGCCTTGTTATTAGGAAAATTATATATGGAGATAAAATTGCCTAATAGAGCTAAGCTAGAATACATATTGACAAGATGCTAAAATGGTTTAGCGTGAGAACACCAACAAGGTTTTCTTGCCCATGTCACATGGAAAGAGTTTTTGCAAGACTCGGTGTCCCAAAACACTAATGAGCAAAATACATGATGTATATTCCACACAACTTTGTGTTTGGATTAATCATGTATTCCATGGTATGTAAAACAACCAGATATGTCCGATACTTCCAAGCTGTTGCGCATATAGATACCAAAGTGATCAAAGTACTGATCATGGGACAACAATGGAAAATATTATTAAGTACTAAAGTAGCACTGATGACATGTTTTCTCGCAAGCAGAGATTATGAAGTGCTCGTTACAAGTAATTGCATCGATACAGTGTTCATCAATACTCCATGCGATTTTTCGATATAAGTTAAGGGTTTTGTGTAATACACGATATGGTGGCACGGTGTTTGGAAATCGTTCCAAACAGGTTACCGTGGCGAATTCTATAACAAAGGCTAAGTATGTTTTTTGCTTTCAAAGCGACAAAGAAGATGTTGAATCATATAGTTCATTCATGAACTTAGTGTGGTTCCAAGAAGGCTTTGGTCAATGGGACACTATTGCAGATAGTTACTCCATAGCTCAGTCTAAAGAATCAAGGTCTGACCTGTGATTCACATATATACAAAGCCAAGTCCACACAAAATATGTATTTTGTGAAAGCGTGAAAACACGAGGAGATGCAAAGATACAGACGAAACTGAAGTTGTCAGATCTGTTGGACATCAGGATATACCACAAGCAAAGCATATTTTACACCGGTATGCCATATGTGTAAAGTGATTTAGCATTGACTAGATTATTGACTCTAGTGAAAGTGAGAGTCTGTAGGAGATATGCCCTAGAGGCAATAATAAATGTTATTATTTTATCTCCATGTTCATATTTATGTTTATGTTCCATGCTATAACTGCTATGGTTCTCGAGTCTACAATAACGACGAGGCTCGGAGGAAGACTCATATGCACGTGTGGAATAATAAACGGAAAAATGTATTCCTAGTCTGGCCTCTAAGACTAGCAGTGTTGCATGATGGTTCTGTTTTCCTGATCATAGGCATGAAAATGCCAACAACTTTGAGGGCACAATGTTAGGAGAACACTTGTGTTGAATCGACCCGATTGATGTTATGTTATGAGATACATTCGTCATAAGTTAATGGTTAATAACACAAAGAAGTTAATGTTTGCATAATTCCTTAGACCATTAGAGTATCGAGTTCCTTCATGCTTGATTCACGAACTTGGGAGCTTGTTAAACGTCATCCATAACTGGGTGGCTATTACGGAGGCTTACGGGTTCATGGGAAAGTATGACAAGGGTCTTGATAGCTCAAGATTGGGATTTTCTCCACTGGCAATCGAGAGATATTCTTGGACCCTCTCAGTGTTACAGTATCCATCATCGTCTGGCCAGACATAGGGAGATTTGATCATAGGGATGCCAGAACACGGAAACGAGAAAAGAGAATGAAACCGGTAACGAGGTAACTTGCATAGTGGACAAGTTGTTGATCCACAGGGATGCACATAAATCTCACCTCGGGTATTTGTAACATATTGCGAAGCAACAAGAATAGCACTTCTCAAATGGAGGTTCACTCGAATATTTATTCGTGTGGGTTATCACTCCAAATCTGCTCGAGTATCTTTCTTGAATGATTATCACTCTGTACTACGTCAGAAGGAGTACATGCGTACATCTTCAAATCATTAGATTCATGTACGTGGAAACAACTTCAATGCCTATTCATACGATTATAGTGCACAAGTGTTTTGCAGGATTCACTGAAAAAATGTCCCTAGCCAAGGAAAGCAAATGAAATCCTCACCTCCCACACATGTGTGGGTTGTTAAGAGGAACTAATCAATTCTTACAGGAAATTCTCTTAGGGATATCTCATGTTTAGCATAAGCCCCGAGATTAATCATTGTTGGTGCTTACTCTTTCTGGGTTTTCATTCGAAGTGTTTGTGTTTTTTGTTTATTTTTGTGTTTCGAGTTTGTTCTCTTTTTGTTTCTACTCGGTTCTTGGTGTCATAAACATGCAACTTGATCTGAAGAATTAATAAGGGAAGAGAAGATTCACATGCAATTCATGAAAGAATTAATAAGGGAAGAGAAGATTCACATGCAAATACACTATCTTGGAAATCTTTTCTGATTGTGAGCCCCCATCAAAATATTATATGCCAAAATTGTTGATGTTGGACAAGGAAGATAATGTAATGATTTATGTTTGTTCATATTCACATAGAAGTTACTAGCAAAAGAGCCCATGCGTTGCAACGGGGGTATACATATCACTCTTCCTTCGTCTCTCCATCAGGTCATCCATGTAACCACGTTGATACTCTTGATCTCCTTTATAGCTTGATGCTTCTCCTTATACCTACAGGTAGAGAAGAGATAGATATTATTGATTCCTCCTACTTACTTACATAACATATACCTACAGGTTCAAATTAGCTCACAGCAACATGTGAATTGGAAGAAGCATAATAAATGATGCATCACAACTGAGTGACTGTCACCACAATATGTTTTCTTACACTCACATGTTGTTATAAGACCTGCACAATCGAGATTCTTTCTGGCATTTGCACAAATAACATTGATGTAGGCAGACCCGTTGTGTTGGATAGATATTTCTTTTGCTTTGTTAAAAATATAACGGAAAACCTTATTACATTAACCAGAGTGCATAGCAAGATCGCTAGCAACCAACTCTTCACACCGAATGCCACAAGGGCATCAACAACCTTATTACAAAGTCTAGGACAGTACTTTACTTTATTTAAACATAACAAAATGTAAAGCTAGGTAAGCTTTGATCTCCTGGAAGAGAACGCCGTTAGGTGCCAGGTCCTGATCTTTTGATGTGGTGGCTTTCACCAGCTCCTGTGTGTCTGTCTAGTAATTCTCCTCATTGCACAAGTTTGAGCCTCCTGAACTACATGCAAGCATGCCTCCGCCTCTGCATGCATAGGATCTTGAAGCTGACAAAGTTTTCCTGCTCCTAAGCCCACCGCATTGCATGAGTTGTCTCTGACTATAAAACCCGAGCCTCCCTCAGCTGAATGTGAGAAGAAACTACCATCAATGTTCACTCTCAGCACATCAGCTTCAGGCGGTTTCCATCTTTGAGCCACTGTCACAGTCGTTGTTTGTTTCTTCAGACATAACATCTCACAATCTACAACATTTCTTCTGATTCAGTACAGTGTGTCATTCACATGGCATCTTTTCTCTCCAACATTGACTTTGTTTCAGATTAGCCACCATGTCCACATAAGAGCAAATACATAGCATTTGTTTGGAGGCCTCCCAGGTGAAGAAGCGTTGAAGGAACACTTTAGGACCAGCACACTCAGCCAACATTTGTCTTTCATCTTCCATGTTCAGAATTCTCCATATCACATACACCTCTTTGCAATTGACAAAGCAAGTGGGCACATCATTTTTGTTAAGTTGAAGGAGTACATATAGTAGTGTTTCATATTGCAAGGTTAGTTAATCTAATAGCCAGGTTTAATTCATGCATGCATCATCCTAAGTCACATAGATTACCTTAAATTGTAGATGCAACCTGCTAACAACACTATACAAAGTTTCTCCGTACATGTATGCCATGCACCATGGTCAGATCAAACGAATGCATGAGCTGGAGCACCACACATGTGTAGAGCAAGCAACAAACATATATCTCTAAAGGTGAGAAGTGGTTTTTACCAAAAACCCACCAAAACATATAACACATGAGCTTTTGCCAAAACCAACGGTATACAACAGTAATTACAATTTATTTATGTCTGCATGTTAGGTTGTGATACACATCAACACACAACATGAAAAACACGATCACCAAGAAAGTTGTATATACGCCGGATAGATTAAATTATGAGAGCATCGGCATATAATACTCTGAAGCAATGCATCATTCATAACTTACCTTAGATGAAACTGCGACGCAACCGAAATATCAATCACTACATGGCCCAGGTTCTGATGTAGCAATTCTTCATTCTGAACCATTAAACACGCAATAAATTAACGGTGGTCTTGGCATGTGCATTTGAGTCTCAGTTTTCCCGGATAAAAGCAACACACATTTTTTCCTCCATCTGGTTTTTTGAAGAAAAAAAATGTCGAGAATACATTTAAGCGCATATATGATAATGCATATTGATAAATTAGGTCATATGGACTTCTCCAAAAACAAAACATGATTTTTTTTACAAAGATACCAATGGAATTTTGAAGCCACACTTAAGTATAAATCTAACCTTTGAGCGGAACTACTACTTGAAATGCCACATGTATCACAATGAACCTTGAAATTGCTTGAGAAGGGTAAAGTGTACTCTAAATTAACGTCAAAGCTGTTATACACGGTATGGAATCATGGATGCCTGTACTTCAAGGAGACATGCCAAGCAATATTACATTCTTCCTATTGCGAGGAACATATTCATGAGTTTAAAACAAAGACCCTCTATCATTCACCTGAAAAGGTCATAAGGGCAACAATTGGGAAGAGTACATTGCAAGAATGAAGTTTTGGCACCTTATATCTTGTATAGAGCAACTTTTAATTAAGCACAAACCAGAAAAAGGTTGAGTTCGAGAATATCATAATTATCAGAAACCAACATGCACCTATCTTGTGGACTGAGCACAAAGAAAATTAGAAACCTATTGTCAGATAATTACTACTTCTTCTATTATCATTGATATGTGTTGACTAATTAACTTTCCAAGTGCTAACCAGGAAGAGAATACTAAATACAAATCAAGGGATGTACCATGTTAGCACACTACATTCATTTAATCTGATCACCACAATAATAAGGCTTGCCCCCAGAATTAGCATGCTTGGTTTCTACAACAACTAACTATCCTTGTCATCGTTCAGTATTTCATCATCATCAGCCACTATATATATGCACATAGCGCCAGGACCAATAAATACTTCATCTACAATCAGCTATTGTTGACCTTCCCTGAGCATCCCTTGGAATCTCATGAATGCATCGTACAGTGATGTAGCATTCCTCACAATGGTCAAATCCAATTACTTATGTGCAATTCGTGTATTCGTATCGCTTACTTCCTATCGGATAGATCTGAAAGGTATTCATCAGTTTGATATTACCAAAAGAATCAAGGAAACTCAAGACAGTTGGAACTAATGTACTAAACCAAGGATACATTGGTGCTTATCAATACGTCCCAATTGGATTTCAAACTAAATCAGTGTGTAAGTGGCAGGGGAGGACGTGCGTGTACCTGCGCGATCTGCTTGGAGAAAGCAGTGTCCTCGTCGGCCTTGCAGAGGAGGGCCTGGGTGGCGGAGCTGGCTTCCATTGACATCAAACGCTCGTCCGTCATAGCGGCGCCTAGCCGGACCATCTTGTGGCGACGCATGGGTATGAGGAGCGCAGCGTAACAGGGCTATTTTCCCGGATTGGGCGCTTGATGTGGGGCGTTGAGGAGTAGAGGGCCGCCAAATCTTGAGCCAGCTGAGGGCCTGGACGAAGTAGCCTCCGTATGAGCGGCACGCAGCCGGGCCATCTTTGGATACGGGGAGGACCAGGGCGCGACGTCGGAGCCTTGCCGCGGGTCGAGAGGGAAAGAACAGATGGGAACAGGCACATGTGGGGAGACGAATGGGGAATTGTTTTGTTTGGAGAGGAGACTAACGGGGAATTTTTTTGGCAAGTGAGGGATGTGTCGCTTAGGGCGGGGTGCCGAATCGAACCGTTTTTTACTTACCGGTGGCAACGTGGGTAATTTTTCGCAACTTTAGGGTTAATTTTGATGACGGTGAGCGAGCGGGCAGAAGCGATAGCCACTTTATTATTAGGGAAAGATATTGCCATAGATCCTTCAACATGTGGTGCTTGCCCCCCATCTTTGCTAGCCAAAAATTCCGCACCAAGTAGAGATACTACTTGTGCATCAAAAAACCCTTAAACCCAAATCTTACTTTCAAGAGTCCACCATACCTACCTAAGGATTGAGTAAGATCCTTCAAGTAAGTTGTCATCGGTGCAATAAGGCAATAAAAATTCCTTCTAAAAGTGTTAGATCATTTAGTTTAAGAGAAAATCGAGCGTTGTACGAACTTGTGATGGCAAAGAATAAAAGCGACAGACTACATAATAAAGGTTGCTATCATAAGGGGCAATATAACGTAACGTTCTTTTGCACTAAGGGATTGATCATACAAACAAAAGGTGCATGGCAACCTCGTCTTCCCTCTGTGAAGGGCCTATCTTTTATGTATTTACTTTCATGCAAGAGTCAAAGTTTTCCTCTTTATTCCTTTTTATTTTTCTCTTTTGGCAAGCATCATGTGGTGAGGAAAGATCTAGGCACATATATCCAGTTGGATATGGGTAGCATGAGTTATTATTGTTTCTATGATTGCTAACACTCACCGCATACACATGAGCAAAACGTTTCAACCGGACACAGAAAGATAGGGGCTTATAGTTTTGCCTCCCAACATACTCGCCTCGAGGGTGATGTCAACAATAATAACTCATGCTACCCATATCCAACTGGATATATGTGCCGAGATCTTTCCACACCACATGATGCTTTCCAAAAGAGAAAAATAAAAAGGAATAGAGAGGAAAACTTTGACTCTTGCATGAAAGTAAATACATAAAAGATAGGCCCTTCATAGAGAGAAGAAGAGGTTGCCATGCGCTTTTTGTTTGTATGCTCAATCCTTTAGTGCAAAAGAACGTCACGTTATATTGCCCCTTATGATAGCAACCTTTATTATGCAGTCTGTCGCTTTTATTCTTTGCCATCACAAGTTCATACAACGCTCGATTTTCTCTTACACTAAAAGATCTAACACTTTTAGAAGCAATTTTTATTGCCTTATTGCACCGATGACAACTTACTTGAAGGATCTTACTCAATCCTTAGGTAGGTATGGTGGACTCTTGAAAGTAAGATTTGGGTTTAAGGGTTTTTTGATGCACAAGTAGTATCTCTACTTGGTGCGGAATGTTTAGCTAGCAAAGATGGGGGGCAAGCACCACGTGTTGAAGGATCTATGACAATATAACTTCTATGTGAATATGAACAAACATAAATCATTACGTTGTCTTCCTTGTCCAGCGTCAAATTTTTTGGCATATAATATTTTGATGGGGGCTCACAATCAGAAAAGATTTCCAAGATAGTGCATTTGCATGTGAATCTTCTCTTCCCTTATTAATTCTTTCATGAATTGCCTCGCAGAGGGATGCCTTGGGCAGGATGATGAGAAAATAAGGCCAGCACCACCTCCCAATGCTCATGCTGATTCCTTGAAAACCATCGTTGATTTTCCCGAAGAGATTGCTAAGAGGGAAAAGGCCAAGGCCAAGCGTGATGCAAGACTCGCGAAGAAAAATCAAGTGGATAAGTGAAATGTTGAGTTGACTCAACAAGATGTGCAAGATAAGAAGGAAAGGGCATCTGCCCAAAAAGAAAAGAAGAAGAGGAAGTCTGTTTCTCCTCGAGCTTCAAAGAAGTCTGTTACGAGGAAATCAAGGAAGGTTGCATCTGCTTCGTCTAGTGATTCTTCTGATGATAATGTTGGTGAAGAAATTCCCATGTATGAGCAAAGATCTCTACTTCATAAGCCGTACGAAACTTCATCTCCAGCAAATATTTTGCCACCTACGAGATCTTCACCAAGGCTTGCTCCCATCCCTTCAGTTAAACCTTCGGGTTTTGTTGCCCCAGTGGCGAAGAGAAAGTTGATAACTGATGAAAAAGCTGTTGTCCCTGCCAAGAAGGCGAAGATAATTGTTCCTACTTCCACAGAGGAATATGATTTTGATCTGATGTTTGACATCATTAAAGGTGCCTCTTATGATGCTAATCCCTCTGAGTTGAGAAGTCTGGGTTTGCCCGAAGATGCTACCAAGATGGTAATGAAGCATTTCACTGAGCTGAAGGGAATTACCAAGTAACTGAACCAGGTTGTAGAGGAAAAGAAGCTGCTTTCGAAGATGAGAATTGAAGCTCACCCTGAGTGTGAAAGGAAAGATGTGAACAAGGGAATCCTTGAAATCACCAAAGCCCTCACTATCATGAGGAACAACAAGATTGAGTGGCATTCCAAGATGAGAATGGACATTTCTCAACTCCGTGATCATAGGAATGATGAGATTAAACGTCAAGCAGATCTTGCTCGATGAAGAGAAACAAAAGAGAAACGTCAAAGAGCTCATGCTAGAGCCAACAAGACGAAAGAAATCAAGGATCGTCTTATCCAGTATGTGACAACTAATGCACCTGTTGATACCAGTGTCCCACTGCAACAGATTCCATCGCCCCTCGTCCCAAGGAAGTAACTAAGTAACAAGCTGAGCCTGCGATAGTTGTCATTCCTACCTCAGTCAAACAAGAATCTGATGTGGTAGATATGTATCTGGTTAATCTAGATGAAGCAAATATCATGTGCGAGCAAAATGCTCCTGAAGAAAGAATTGACGAAGAGATTGAGATGGAAAAGGCAGTCCCATCACCTTTGAAGGAAATGCAAGCTGAACCCTCCGGATCCACCAAGGAGGGTCAGAAGGTTGAGGGGGAGCAAGTTGCTTCCCAAGGAAATACCCCTCTGGTCTCCTCACTAGTGCCCCTACGCAGATGGAGGTTGATCCTGCTCCTGGTTCTTCGGCATCACAGCCAAAACAGGAAGAAAAGAAATTTGAAGAGCCCATGGCTCCCGGAAAGAAAGAACAAGATGTTGTACCACTAGTGTTGCCACAACAGACTGAAGGAGAACGTGTTGAGACACAACAATCTGAAGAAGTTGTTGTGCCACACACAATTGAGAACTCACCAAAAAAAAGGCCCTCGTGCCTGAATCTAAGAAAGCCGCTGAAGGAGTTCCAGCGAAGAAAAAATGACGGTCAGTCTAGTGATCCCACACCACCAGCTCCAGAGAAAGTTTTAAGGCCGCTTGCTCCATTAAAGTCTAACGATGAAAATGTGTCAGCTTCTGAAGATGTTCAGCCGATGGAAATTAGCAAGGAAGAATTTCAGAAAAATCCTTAGGAGTCATTTCCGCTATTTCCAGCTGAGTATGGCCCCAATGGCCATGCATTCAATGAACAACTTCACTCATCAAAGCTTGTATTCTTTGGGGTGAGTCCTTATGAAGGATAAAGGAATTCGTTGTCACCAAGGTTCTGGACAGAGGAACATGCAGTCTATTATGCTCAAATCTTGTTTGGCAAGCACAAAATTTTCAATCATAAGATATTGAACGTTGCCAAGCTCAAAGAAATGCCTTGCATCCTGAATGCAATCGATCATATTGAACATGCTCTACTAAAGGGTTCATGCGCTTTAATCATGGTTGGAACAAGGAAGTTATTCTTTAGTTTTATGCCATAATGTACATCTCTGGAGAGATTGGAAACACATCAACCTGGACGCTTTAGTGGATGACTGGCAGAGAGAGAATCAAATGTTCGGCAGATCTCTTTCTGGCCCTGATAAATATCCCACAATGTGAGTTTGAGAAGGATAGAGATCATAGGCTGCATTTCTGGGAAGTGTACGAAGCACAACTCCATGTTCTGATGGATCCCACCATGGTGGGCGACAAATGCATTGATGTTAATCCTAAGAAGTTAGCTTACGATAAAAAATTCTGTGCAATACCATCACATGAACAAACAGGCCAAACTCCATCAAAGGCATCGTAGGAAATGCACTTGTGGCAATATCTCAGGGAATCAAGTTTGATATTCCGAACCTTTTCATTCAGAACCTGGCATGTGCAGTACATAGCCCTCAGTCATTGAAGCCCTATGATCCATGGATCATGTTCGCCATTAAGTAGCTTACAAATGAGAAATTCTTCTGGATTTATGCACCAAAGGTATTCATGCCACCTGTTCATGACACTTTGCGCGTTGGGAAGGAAAATAGCAAAGGGAAGGAACCTATTGACACTGCTGCAACTGCCTCTTCATCTGAAAATGCTCCGAAGGTTAAGGAAGCCAGGGTGGAAATCCCTTATGAAGAAAATCCATCACTCTATGAGATTTGCATTTGCATGCAGCAGACTTTGGAAAGACACATCAAGATGGACAGAAAGAAAAAATTGGAATTGATGACTGAGCTGAATCTGATTCATAATCACACTCGTCAAATTCTTATGCATGAGAAGGATGCAAGGAAGCAATCATGGACCTTGCCGAGGAAGCATTACTCTCGCAAGGATCTAGCCAAGAAGGGCCTCTTCAAGCAATATGACTACCTGGACTTGCTTGTTGTACCGCACATTCGAAGACAAACTCTAGTGCTCCCACAGCGTTCCACTTCAACAGATCAGTTATTTGTCAATCATGATGATGAAGTCGCAGATACAGCTGGTACTCTTGTTTACAAGCCAAATATCCATCGCTCCAAGACTTCCAAGGACCAAGCTCCAAATCCTGCTTCTGCTTCGACCATTCCGCATTCTTCTGACTCTGACTCTTCGAGTGGATTTAATTTGGACTCGAAAGACTCTCCCATGGAGTAATTCGTTGATGTCTTCTCATTCCTTTTGGACACTTGTTGACAAAAGGGGGAGAATTACATCGAGTGATAGTTTATCAGTGTTTGTAGGGTGTTTACTTTCTCCATTGGGTTTCCCTCAAACAATTTGCTTCAAGAACTTATCGCACTGCATGTGGTGCTGAAATAATCGATCAGCGTGTAACGTTAATAACCCCCGCCTGCAATATCATTTGCTTCACACTATTTGTCTGCATGTACCTTTGAATGTGTTTTGTTCTATGAATGATTATCTTCGACAATTATCTATCTTACAGGGACAAATATCTGTTTCTTGAAGAAGAACAGAGAATCATCGAGTGATGATGCCATTTTGAAGAACTACCTCAAGTACTAAATGAACCATAACTATTGTGGTTGGATATGCTCCGATTGCTATCTCTCATTATCTAACCTTGCAAGAAGATAAAGTTAGCCTATGCACAGATGCCTTATTGAAGGCTATCTATATGACATATAAAGTGTTTTTCCTCACAAATATCCTTTATATCATCTGTATTGCAGGAATAGCACATCAATAGCACATCTACTCCGAGCAACGTATTCTTACTCGATCTTGCTCTAATCATATCGAATGACTAACATGCAAGAAAACTATATCTCGTGTGGATTCAAGTAGTGTTCTGATAAAACCTTCATGATGTATCCTTGTCACAAACCAATCAACGCTTATTTTATATCTAACCTTCGTCGAAGTTTTTGTGACATGAACTACCTCAGACACTGTCGAGTGCATTGAAAGAACTCAAGTATATGATGTGTTGTCAATGACACTCATACGAAGAGTAATATCACCTGTCCCAATAATTTGAAATCTGAAGCATATCTTAAGGGGGAGAATATTTTACCTTCATAATTATCTCACGTCTTTCATTATTCTTCGCATTACATTCCATTCATTATCTATCATTTGATGTGATCTATTTTGTCAACAATTGTCCAAAAAGGGGGAGATTGTTGGTGCAATATCTGCCTACCTTGTGTTTCGGAGATTGTTGATAGAAACATGTATGGACTGATTTTTTTGCTAGTGCATACAGAGAGAAAAAGTCCATACACAACTGAAGAGAATGTTTTCTCCGGTGCTGAGTTCGAGGAACTTCAACGAGGTACATCTGCGCTGTAGAGAAGAAAGAGCTACACTTGTTGAAGTGGTAGAGTCGAGAAGATTGATGTGAAGAAATCAACCCCTCGAGAGTTTTCTGTTGAAGCAAAACTTTTGTTTCAGTACTGTCATCCAAAGAAATTGACAGCAGCGATGGAAGTCGAAGACAAGTAAAGATGTAGTGTCGTGGAATTGTCACGGCAGATGTCCTAGCAAAAGGACTTAGTTGTGGAGCTATCACAACTAGGAAGCTTAAAGGGGTTAAACGAGACAAAGGACACGGGGTTTATACTAGTTTGGCCCCTTGCGGTGAAGGTAAAAGCCTACGATCTAGTTTTGGGTGGTATTGCTTATGTCTCGATTACGAGGGAGCGATTCCGCTTGACCTAGTTCTCGATGTGTTGTTACTTGTCCTGAACCGTCGTCGGCTCGTCCCTTTATATATAGAGGTCGATGCCCAGCGTCTCATAGAGTCTCGGCCGGCTCATAAATAGTGTCCGGCTCGGTGACTATCTATTCTTGCCTTACAATACAGGCTACACATATATGGCGGTTTATCTCTACGGGCCTTAAGTCACCTTTGGGCCTTGGGCCTTTAACTGAACCGCCATCCTCAAATATCTTTGTGGGCTTCGTGATAAGATGAATCGCCATAGGTATGACCCGGCCCCTCCTGGGCGGGTCATGCCTAATAGTTATATCCCCAACATTAGGCCCCAGATTGATTTTAACTGGTTCATGTCAATCTTCAATACTTGGGAAAATCATTTGCGCTTCTTTATGCGAGAGTCTATAACCCGCCATGACATCATCTTCTGGATCTGTGATAACCCGCCATGACGTCACCTGCCATTAATTCCCACTTTGTCCAACATATCTCAACGGATCCTTATCTTAATATTCGTCCTGAGAATCGAGGCGCCTGAACAGCTGGATAACTATGTTTTGGTCTCCTCGATTTTCGCGCGTGCTTATGAGTCCTTCCTTATAAATAGCCATGACCAGTCTTTCCTCATTCTACCCCTTTCCAACTTCTTCTTCCTCTCGCGACCCCGTGTCGCTTCAAGCTCTGCCGCCGCCGCAGAGCACTCAGTTGTCCTCACCCTTGGCCGCTGCATCACCCTGAACGAACCAGAGAATGGCGGCATCCCTCCGCAGTAGATCTGCCTCTGTAAGTACTTGTTTTCCCGTACCCCCGATCCACATTAGGGATTCAGAGTTCGCCTATGTTCTTCATAGTTCATCGTGGTTCTTCTTCAGTGCCTGCACCGTGAGCCTTTTTGATCTAAAAACGACACAGAATGGATGCGGTAGTTGTTTTGCCTTTACTTTCAATACTAGCACGCCCCCTTTCTTTGAAGAAAAGATCCTCTTTAGAGCATATGAACTCATCTGTAGTGGTTTTTAGGTCTAGATTTATTTCCTTTTTCTGAACATCCGCTGATCCAAAATAATGATTGCAATCTGCGAAACTTGTTTGTATGATACTTAGCGAAAGATCTGCGCTTTAACACATCCACCTAGTCATGGCGGCTCAAACCACCGGCTTAAAAGGCAATGCTCAATAGATAACATAAACTACTCATGACGACTTTAAAAAAACCTGACTGCTCACGGTGGTTTAAATAACCTGACATAAGCCACCATTCTAAATATATGTTGTAATACTTTTCCTCCGGCTTAAATTTGAGCAGGTAATTTTACTCTTTTTTAGGATTCCTTCTTCACAATGCCGCCCAAGACAACCACTTCATGTAACTGGGTCAAATCCATTGTCATGGAGAGTACTTTTGACAATTTTGTGAAAATTGGCTATCTGCCCAAAAGGGATGTCATGTCGTACCGTGCTCCTGATCCAACGAAAGAAAAGCCTCAGCCCAAAGAAGGGGAAGTCATCATCTTCACTGATCATATGAACCGGGGCTTTTCACCACCCGGCTCAAAGTTCATCAGAGATGTTCTGCACTTTTTTGACCTCCGTCCTCAAGACATTGGACCTAACTCTGTGTCTAACATATGCAACTTCCAAGTGTTTTGTGAAGTGTACCCTGGAGAAGAGCCCAGCCTAGTACTTTTCCGAGAATTGTTTTACTTAAACCATTAGAATGAGTACTCCAACGGACCTAGTTTGGAACTTGGCGGGGTCTCAATCCAACAACGCAGAGATGTCATTTTTCCTTATGTGCAACCACCAAGTCATCCCAAGGATTGGAACCGGACATGGTTCTACTGCCAAGACACTTCCCCGACCGACGAGAACCCTCTGCCCGGCTTCCGTGCTCTGCGTCTTGAATCCAACCATCCACTTCCTGACAAGTTGACAGCCGCTGAATGCCAGACACTTGCCCCAGCCCTTGCAAAGATCAAAGCCCTGCTAGGGAATGGCTTAAATGGCATTGATTTGGTCCAGTGCTGGGTCGCATGGCGGATTATCCCATTGAGCCACCGCTCCGAGTTAATGTGCACTTACACAGGTGACGAAAAGGATCCTCTGTGCCACAGCCCTGACGATTTACCTGACGATGTTATCAATGATATGATGAAGTCACTTTTGAATGAGATCTTAGCCAATTATGGCAAGGTGGGCATGAGCCCCTTTTGCAAAGCAAACCCAGCTCCAGCGGTAAGCCACCAAAACTAGTTACTTTACTTTTACCTTTGACGTTTTGTCATAACTCATACTTTTGCTGATTTTCACAGGCTTATGATAAGTTTTGGAAGAAAAAATATGACCGTGAGGCTGCAAAGAGAGCCAGGAAAGCCAAGAAGGTTGCTAGGAAAGCCGCCGTCAAGAAAAGAGGAAATAACCCAGCACTTCTGATCTGCTTCAACTGGAGGACTCCTCTGAGTCGGAGGTAGCCCTTGACTCTCTTGGCTCATTTTTTAACCATCTTATTGATACTGATTATCATCAGGATGACACGGGAACGAGTCAGGGAGTGGATGAAGAGGTAACTATTATTTCCTCCGACTCAGAGCCTTTGCCACGACAAAAAATCCGAAGAGTCACCTAGAAAGTAAGATTTTCACACCCCTTAGCTTACCACAACCCTCACTTTCTTTTGAAGCGACAGATTCATGAGAGCCGGAGGCAGACCCGGACCAGCAAGGATGCGGAACTCTCCTCCAGCTTACCAAATACGCCAAGGAAACGCCGGAATGAGGTCACCTCTGATTTAAATTCTTTTTATCCTTTGGCGGGTCTCACTCGTCAACCGCTCAACTTTTCTGATTCAAACTATCAGGAAACTTCACATTCTTCCGGCAACTCAATTCAGTTAAACATGCCGGCTTTTAAAACCGCTCCAGGGTAATGACGATTTGCTTATCCTGTACTCATTGCAAACCTTTATATCTATACTAACCTCTTTGATTGTATGCACTAGAAAAGCAAAACCCAGCAAGCATCCAAAGAAGAACAAGACGATCGAAGAGTCGACCATCCATGAGCCAGAGCTCCAGACTGCAGCATCTGAGGCCTCTGTCCCTAAGCCGCCACCTGAGCCGGATCATGACATGCAAACAATAACTGCTGACCCACCTGTCAATTAAGTCGCCGCCGGCTCATTAAACCCTGAAGCTTCCAGCCCGATTAAGACAGCCGACCCACAAGACGTTGACGTAGAAATCACCAAGACCTGCTACACTGAGCCGGGGAGACCCACTGTGTTGGCCAAGTGTTCCGCCTAGGAGGAGCTGAAGTCAGATTTGACATGACTAATTACTCCCAGTTGAGTACTGGTGAGGTTCTCTCTGGTTATCTTAACCAGGTGCATAGCAGCCGGGAGTTTGAAGTAGATATGGTGAAGCAAATGCACCAGAAGTTTGAGGTATAAATCCTTCCCTTCATTGAATTAACCTTACTATGCCAGCCCCCAAGTCTATTGCTTATGATGAATATGTTGTAGACTTAGAACAAATTTATGAGCATTAATAATATCCTTTGGTAAAACCTTAAAATCCGACTTAATCTGTAGTCCGCAAGGGTCGGTTTAACTAGCATGAATGAGCCGGTCCTTCATATGCTTGTGTAGAAGATAGCACTGCTATAATTTTGAACTGCAATATACATTAGTCCCCAAGTGTCAAGTACTCTTGCTTGCAAAGTGCTTGGGACTTTACTCTCATAAGCCGCCACTTAGATAAATTTTTTGGTTGACATTAGCCCCCAAGTGCCAAGTGTTGTTGCTTGCAAAAGGCTTGGGACTTAATATTGCATACTAATGTTTATGATTTTGACCCGGTGTATGTACAGACCACCACTGCTCAACTTCAATCAGAGTTGTCTGAAATGAAGAACCACATGGAGCTGCAAGAGACGGATACTCAAAGAGCAAACTCCAAATTCGAATTCAGTGTGTCTGAACAAGAAAAATTGAGGACTGAATTTGATGTGGAGAAAAAGGGATGGGCTGAGGAAAAGATTGCCTTAACCCAATGAGCTGAGAAAGCAAAGGCGGCTCTTGAAGAGGTGACCACTGAATTGACCGGCTTAAAACGCCATGTGTCTTAGATGGTCTCAACAATCTTTGGTAAGCCGCCCTACAAGTGTCAAGTATTGAATCTGTCTAGTGATGATATGAATTGTTATTAACTCACCTGTTATTGCTATGCAGGCCCCAAGAGCACCAACCTCAACCAGGACATACTGGTGAAGTTGAAGGCAGTTTACACGCTCGTGGAACAACTTTACACTGGAGCCTAGCGTGCCTTAGCCATAGTTGCCCTGTCAAATGAAGGCCCCACACTCCGGGGTGATGTGTTGAAGAGGTTGTCTGTGCTACCGCAGCGGTTCAATGAGTTAAATCGATCATCTACGAGAGCCGGAGCCGTATCTGCTTTAAGCCGGTCCAAAGCATGGCTACCGGAATTAGACCCGGTCGACATCGCCATTGGATACCCCAACCTTAAGGAGGATGGTACTCCGTTTGAACAGACGGACTTTGCTGCTTGTGTGAAGGAAATACGTCATGCGGCTAGCATGATTGCCAATGAGGCAGACCTCACCAAGTATCATCCGGCTTACAATGCAGCAAATTAGAGCAGCCAAACCCGACTTATAACTTGACAAGCCTGATCCCCCCAGTCCGTAAGCACACCTTTGCCCCTGAAGTTGACCCGGCCGGGCTAATTGATGATGAAGCTAAATTTGAAGCTTTGAATGGCATTGACTGGTCATCATCAACCTTCCAGGATGCCGGACAGGACAAAGACGCGGAGAGGGCTGACCCAGAAGCATCAGGCCAACAAGAGAATTAATTTGCCGGGTGGCTCATATTAGCAGCCTTCTGAAAAAACAATTCAATCATTTGGACTCAGGGAGTCATGTAATAGGGTAGAAATGACTTTGATCTGTCGTGCCATCATGCATGTTTTTGGTGCTTAACACTGTTAAGCCGCCTCCTTTATATTCACCCTTTATACTTATCATCTATGTTCCTTGTGCAAAAAAAGTCCTAAAAGAATATTTTCAAAAACTTAAGTTAAACAGAAAGAAAAAGTGAAGCTTCTGATTTGAATACGAACAATAAGCCGGACCAAAGGGGGTTAAGCTATGATTCGAATACGATCAATGAAGACCCCTATTGGTTTTGGCATTGCACCGATCAAGAGGGTACCGACAGCTATGTTCTCTTTGGTTCGAATACGACCTATGTTTGAACAAGAAGCCCCCTAGTGACCTTGAGAGTTTTTTAATGACTCTGATTCGAATACGATCAAAGTCGGACCCAGAAAGGGGTTAAGCTATGATTCGAATACGATCAAGAAGCCCCCTTTTGGGTTTGGCATTGCGCCGATCTGTTCGAATACGACCTATGTTTGAACAGGAAGCCCCCAAATGACCTTGAGACTCTGATTCGAATACGGTCAAAGTTGGTCCCAAAAAGGGTTTAAGCTATGATGTGAATACAATCAGTAGCCCCCAATTGGTCTTTGGATTTATGATGAAGAAGACATATAATCATTTGAGGATGAAAAGGGACAGAGGTCCTGCTTTATTACTTATCATAATATATACATCGTCAAAAATATGTACATCATAAGAGCCAGTAGCTCAAGTGTAGTAAGGCCGAAGATGAGCAATATTCCACGGCCGGCGGGTCTCCTCCTCCAGCTTACGTGAGTCCTTATGCTCTCGAACATCGATAAGGTAGTATGACCCGTTGTTCAAGTTCTTGCTGACCACAAAGGGCCTTTCCCAAGGTGGGGATAATTTGTGTGCATCAGTTTGATCCTGGATGAGCCGGAGAACCAAATCACCTTCTTGAAAGGTTCTGGACTTAACCCGGTGGCTGTGATAATGGCGCAGATCCTGTTGGTAAATCACAGAGCGGGCTGCTACCAAGTCACGCTTTTCATCTAACAGGTCAAGTGCCTCCTGATGCGCCTGTTCATTATCAGCTTCAACGTGAGCCACCACGTGGGGCGAGTCATGACGGATGTCACTAGGAAGAACCGCCTCTGCTCCATAAACCATGAAGAAAGGGGTGTAACCCGTAGATCTGTTGGGGGTAGTGTTGATACTCCATAACATTGATGGCAACTCCTCCACCCAACAATCCGGCATCCGTTGTAAAGGAACCAGAAGCCGGGGTTTGATGCCTTTCAAAATCTCCTGATTGGCTCTTTCGGCTTGACCATTGGACTGGGGGTGAGCTACTGATGAAACGTCAAGCTGGATATGCTCACGTTGACAAAACTCCTCCATGGCACCCTTGGACAAGTTAGTGCCATTATCAGTTATGATACTGTGGGGGAAGCCAAAACAGAAAATCACCTTTTTCATGAATTGAACCGCCATTACCGCATCATACTTACTGACCGGCTCTACCTCAACCCACTTTGTGAATTTGTCAACCGCCACCAAGAGGTGGGTCTTTTTATCCTTGGATCTTTTGAAAGGCCCAACCATGTCAAGCCCCCATACTGCAAATGGCCAAGTAATTGGAATCATCCTCAATTCTTGAGCTGGTACGTGAGCTCGCCATGAGAATTTTTAACAACCATCACATTTACTAACCAGATCCTCTACATCAGTGTGAGCCTCAACCAATAAAATCCATGAGGAAAAGCTTTGGCCACAAGGGACTTTGAACTGGCATGGTGGCCACAATCTCCTTCATGAATCTCATGAAGAATCTCTTGACCTTCCTCAGGAGAAACACAACACTAAAACGCCCCAGTGACATTGTGATGATGCAACTCACCATTGGCAATTGTCATTGACTTAGACCGCCGGGTTATCTGTCTAGCCAAGGTTTCATCCTCAAGCAACTCGCCCCAGGTCATATAAGCCAAGTATGGCATTGTCCAATCTAAGATGACGTGAAGAGCCGCCACCAACTGTGCTTCTGGGTCAGGAACAACCAAGTCTTCCTCTGTAGGTAACTTAACAGAAGGATTATGCAGAATATCCAATAAAGTGTTCGGTGGTACCGGTTTACGCTGAGATCCCAGCCGGCTTAAAGCATCAGCCGCCTCATTCTTTCTGCGATCAATGTGTTCCACTTGGTAACCCTTGAAGTGTCCTACAACAACATCAACTTCACAGTGATAAGCCTCCATGAGGAGATCCATGGAATCCCACTTGCCTGAGACTTGTTGAGCCACCAAATCTGAGTCGCCAAAGCATCTTACCCGGCTTAAGCTCATCTCTTTAGCTATTCGAAGACCATGGAGCAAGGCCTCATACTCAGCTGCATTGTTAGTGCAAGCAAACATCAACCTTAGCACATAACAAAATTTGTCACCTCGAGGGGAAGCTAAAACAACTCTAGCCCCCGAGCCCTCCAATTGCCTGGACCCATCAAAGTGATAGTCCAATATGTGTTGTCTGGCTTCTCTTCAGGCATCTACAGCTCTGTCCAATCGTTGATGAAATCCACCAGTGCTTGAGACTTGATAGCAGTGTGTGGCACATACTTTAAACCATGAGGCCCAAGCTCAATGGTCCACTTGGAGACTCGTCCTGTGGCTTCTTTGTTTTGGATGATATCTCCTAAAGGAGCAGAACTGACCACAGTGATGGGATGACCTAGAAAATATTGTTTAAGCTTCTGGCTAGCCATGAACACCCCATAAACAAGCTTCTGCCAATGTGAGTATCTCTGCTTGGATTCAATAAGCACCTCACTGATGTAGTAAACCAGTCGTTGAACCGGATACTCTTTACCGTCCTCCTTGCGCTCCACTACAATGGCCACACTGACAGCACGTGTGTTAGCAGCCACATATAACAATAAGGGCTCCTTATCAATGGTAGCAGCAAGGACCGGTGGCTTAGCCAGCTGCCTCTTCAAATCTTCAAACACATTGTTAGCATCATTAGTCCAGACAAAGTCATTGGTTTTTTTCACCGTCTGATATAGCGGTGTGGCCTTATCACCTAACCGGCTTATGAACCGGCTTAAAGCTGCAATACGACCTGCCAGATGTTGAACATCATTGATACACTTGGGTTTTGCCAGATAGGTAATAGCCTTGATTTTCTCCGGGTTAGCCTCAATACCTCTGTTAGAAACCAGAAATTCCAAAAGCTTGCTGGCCGACACACCAAGGACATCCTTGGCCGTGTTAAGCATCATATTGTAGACCTGGAGATCATCAAAGGTCTCCCTTAAATCATCTATTAGTGTTTCCTTCTCTCTGGATTTCACCACAATATCATCCACATAAGCATGAACATTACACCCAATCTGAGTATGAAGACAATTCTGCACACAACGTTGCTAAGTCGCCTGAGCACTCTTGAGCCCAAAAGGCATAGACACATAGAAGAAGGCCCCAAAGGGAGTAATAAAATTTGTCTTCTCCTGGTCCTTAACTACCATCTTGATCTGATGATATCCAGAATAAGCATCTAGAAGACTCAAACGCTCACAACCCGCTGTAGCATCAATGATTTGATCGATATGAGGAAGAGCAAAGGGATCAGCCGGACAAGCCTTGTTCAAGTCTGTGTAATCTACACACATATGCCAAGTGTCATTCTTCTTGAGCACTAGCACCGGGTTAGCCAACCACTCAGGATGAAATACTTCAATAATGAACCCAGTTGCCAAGAGCGGGGCCACCTCCTCACTAATGGCCTTACGCCTCTCCTCATTAAACTGTCGAAGAAACTACTTGACTGGCTTAAATTTCGGATCAATATTGAGACTGTGTTCAGCGAGTTCTCTCGGTACACCTGGCATGTCAGAAGGTTTCCATGCAAAGATGTCCCGGTTCTCACGGATGAACTTGATGAGCGTGCTTTCCTATTTGGGATCCAGATTAGCACTGATACTGAACTGCTTGGATGAGTCGCCAGGAACAAAATCAACAAGCTTGGTGTTGTCGGCTGATTTAAACTTCATTACCGGGTCATGCTCCATAGTGGGCTTTTTCAAAGATGTCATATCAGCCGAATCAACATTATCCTTGTAAAACTTCAACTCTTCCGCTGCACAGACTGACTCAGCATAAGCCGTGTCTCCTTCTTCACACTCCAATACCTTCCAACTGCCATGAACCGTGATGGTCCCCTTGTAACCCGGCATCTTGAGCTGCAGATAAACATAACACGGACGCGCCGTGAACTTGGCATAAGCTGGCCATCCAAACAGAGCATGATATGGGCTCTTGATTTTGACCAATTCAAAAGTTAACTTCTCAGCCCTGGAATCATGCTCATCTCCAAAGGCTACCTCTAGTTCAATCTTGCCAACTGGGTATGTCGACTTACCAGGAACTACTCCATGATAAACAGTATTGGACTGCTTAAGATTCTTATCAGTTAACCCCATGCGATGGAAGGTTTCATAATAAAGGATATTAATGCTGCTACCTCTATCCATGAGCACCTTAGTAAACTTGTAACCACCAACTTGAGGTGCCACCACCAAAGCCAAGTGACTCGGGTTATCAACCCGGGGCGGGTGATCCGCCCGACTCCACATAATGGGTTGCTCAGACCATCACAAGTACTAGGGAACTGCCGGCTCAACGGCGTTCATCGCCCTCTTGTGAAGCTTCTGGTCCCGTTTGCACAAACTTGTGGTAAAAATGTGATACTGCCCATTGTTCAACTATTTTGGATGACTCTGATATCCAGATTGCTGTTGTTGCTGACCCCCTTGATCAGATTGTTGATTGTAACCACCTTGGCTACAATGATTAAACCCGCCCTGGTTATTCTGGTGGCCTTGAAAACCGGAATTAGAGCCGCCACCTCCATGACTTGGACCATGAAAACCGCCGCTGACTGAGCAGACGCCCGGCCCATGATTGCCATCAAACATGTTAGAATTCTTGAAAGCCTTCATAATTGTACAATCCTTCCACAGGTGAGTGGTCGGCTTCTCCCGAGTGCCATACCTTGGACAGGGCTCATTTAGCAACTGCTCAAGAGTGGGACCTGACCCGCCAGACCGAGGAGGTGGCCTTCCCTTACGTCATTGATTGTTGCCCTGCGCATTAGTGTTAGCCACAAACTCCGAGCTACCATCAGCCTTACGTTTGTTGTTGCCTCCTTGATTTGCTGAGTTATGCTGAGAGCCCTTATCGTTGTCGTTCTTCTTTCCCTTCCCTGTCTTCTCATTGTCAGACTCGGGATCCTTGGTACTATCATTGTCGGCATACTTGACTAGAGCCGCCATCAGCTAGCCCATATCATTACAATCATGCTTGAGCCACCCCAGCTTCTGTTTCAGAGGCTCAAAACAGCAATTATTCTCCAACATTAAGACTGCAGAGCCGGCGTCCATCTTATCAGATGAATGTATTATGGCCTTGACCCGGCGCACCCAATGGGTCGTGGACTCACCCTCCTCTTGGTTGCAATTAGTCAAGTCCACAATCGACATGGGATGCTTGCATGTATCTTTGAAGTTCTGAACAAACCGCTCTTTTAACTCTGCCCATGAACCGATGGAATTAGGTGGCAGCCCCTTCAACCAAGTACATGTCATTCCATCCTTCGCCATCTCATGGTGAAGTACTTGGCCATTGCGGCGTCACTGACTTCCAATAGCTCCATCGCCATCTCATAGCTTTCGATCCATGCCCCAGGTTGTAAGTCGGCCATGTAATTAGGCACTTTTCAAGGTCCCTTGAAATCCTTGGGCAAACTATCGTTACGCAGAGCCGGTATCAAACAAGGTATGACCCCGGTCCTAGCGGTCACGCTCGCCTCAATTGAAATCGTCGGATAAACCGGAAGGGGCTGATAAGCCGCCTGCTGAGCCGCTAGCTGAGCCGCCTGCTAAGCCACCTTCTCAATTTGCTGACGCACTCTGTCCTGATTATGCAAGTTAGGGACTCCATCGCACGCTAGGTCATGCCCGCGCGGCTGATCATGGTACCGGGCATTGCTTGAAACAGCAGGTGAGTCCATGTGCCTGTTGTAACTCCGACTCCGGCTTGGACGTGGAGTTCAATGAATCATGTCTCTACTGTAAGAATATGCCTCCTATTGTGCTAACGCCATCTGAAGAAGCTCTCTGACCCTTCGTGTTTCAACCGTCGTCGGTGAGCCGCCAATCGCGCTGCCGCAACAATCATGTTCTCCAATGGATTAGAATAATGACCCGGCGGTGTTGGTACATGCTAAGGCGGAGCAGTATTCAGTCATGGGGATTCCATCACACGTGGCTGAACCGGCGTTCTTGCCCCAGGTGCCACAGTCCGGTTTACCTCCAGCGGGTTACTGGGCCCTGCACCAGGCGTGCAAAAAAGGTTTCTAGGCTCATACACCGTTTGCAGACGAGACTGGTGCCTTCTCCTCATGACCTCATTAGATGCGTTCTGATCCATTGTAAGCTGAAAATCATGTGCCTGAATCTGCTGAGCCCGAGCATCCAGAGTCGCTCGTTCTGCGGCCATCCTAACGTCCTCTGCCACCAGGTCTTCTTTAGCTTGCGTTATCTCCTCACGTAGCTGCGCTACCTCCGCATCATGCTGAGCTTGATTCTCCGGGTTAACCAAGGCTGTCAATAGAGCCATCAATTTTTCCATCAGAGACATCAAAACCTGAGCCGGCGGGTGGACCGAGCCTCCTGCCCCGGCTGCTGTCACTACTGCTGACCTGGAAGTCATTGCTTCCGTAGTTGAAGAATTTAACCCGGGCAGGGTACCAGCCATGAAGATCTCGACTCTGCTCGACGGCTCAAAGGGGTCCAGAATACTACTGCCATCGGAACAGCCCCCAAGCCCGCCATATTGCAGTTGATACAACGAATCCGTCTCACCCGTGGACGACTCACCATCGGAGTAGATGGCCGTCTCACCACCAGATATAGATCCTTCAGAAAATTCCCCTCCATGGATGCATCCCACGAGGCACACTTCACGGTGGGCTGAGCTCGGGCGGGTCTCGCATGCTGAGCCGTCTCGACGATGTCGGTGCAGATGTCCGGCTTAGGGCCCGGCTCGCCGATCTTGCCGATGAAGACGTGGATTCCGCTGAAGGGGACCCGGTACCCATACTCTATTGAGCCGGCGTCGGGGCCCCAGCCTATGTTGTCGACGTAGAGCTTGCCGCGACGACTCTTGGTCATCCGTCCTACAGCGTATCTGTTGAGACCTTCGAAGCTGCCCTTCAAGAACTCAAATCCACCGTGCACTGGCCCCATGGTGGGAGCCAACTATCATGGAATTGTCATGGCTGATGTCCTAGCAAAAGGACTTAGTCGTGGAGCCATCACAACTAGGAAGCTTAAAGGGGTTAAACGGGACAAAGGACATGGGGTTTATACTGGTTCGGCCGCTTGCGGTGAAGGTAAAAGCATACGATCCAGTTTTGGGTGGTATTGCTTATGTCTCGATTACCAGGGAGCAATTCCGCTTGACCTAGTTCTCGATCTGTTGTTACTTGTCCTGAACAGCCGCTGGGTCGTCCCTTTATATACAGAGGTCGATGCCCAGCGGCTCACAGAGTCCCGACCGGCTCATAAATAGTGTCCGGCTCGGTGACTATCTATTCTTGCCTTACAATACAAGTTACACATATATTGCGGTTTATCTCTACAAGCCTTAAGTCACCTTTGGGCCTTGGGCCTTTAACTGAACCGCCATATCTTCGTGGGCTTCGTGATAAGATGAATCGCCATAGGTATGACCCGGCCCCTCCTATGCGGGTCATGCCTAATAGTTATATCCCCAACACATAGTATTCCTTTCATTGTTATTCTTTCATTATTTTGAGTCATAGGACCTCCGTACTATAAAGAGGGGTATAGTGTCGGTGTCAAAACCGGCGGATCTAGGGTAGGGGGTCCTGAACTGTGCGTCTAAGGCTAATGGTAACAGGAGGCTAGGGACATGATGTTTACCCAGGTTCGGGCCCTCTCGATGGAGGTAATACCCTACTTCCTGCTTGATTGATCTTGATGATATGAGTATTTACAAGAGTTGATCTACCACGAGATCGTAGAGGCTAAACCCTAGAAGCTAGCCTATGATTCTGATTGTCGTTGTCCTACGGACTAAACCCTCTGGTTTATATAGACACCGGAGGGGGCCAGGGTTACATAGAGTCGGTTACAGAGAAGGAGATCTAATATCCGAATCGCTAAGCTTACCTTCCACGCAAAGGAGAGTCCCATCCGGACACGGGACGAAGTCTTCAATCTTGTATCTTCATAGTCCAACAGTCTGGCCAAAGTATATAGTCCGGCTGTCTGGATACCCCCTAATCCAGGACTCCCTCAGTAGCCCCTCAACCAGGCGTCAATGACGATGATTCCGGCGTGCAGATTGTCTTCGGCATTGCAAGGCGGGTTCCATCTCCGAATACTCCAAGATAAATTTCGAACACAAGGATCGTGTCCGGCTCTATAAAATAAATTCCACATACCATCGTAGAGAGCATAATATTCCACAAATCCAATCTGCTGACAGCCTTTCCTAGCATGACATCACGTCGCGGCCCGGTCACTATGAACCGTTTTTCCCCAGCCTGCCACTATACGTGTTGCGAGGCAGTTTTATTGGCACGTCTTGTCGAAGCAGAGATCGTGTTCCCCTTATCGCGGGATTCTCATCAATACGAGTGTGGGTAACCCAGCTACGCCTGTTGGTATGATTCCTAGATTTTAGCCAAGTCCCAAACAGTCACGCTGAGAACGCTTGATATTCACCCCCTTTATAGAGGGACCAAGGCCCGTCCCTTTCTTCCCACGCTTGCTCCTTCCCCCACCTCGAGTTCCAACACCCAAAGCTCAGGCTTAAGCACTTCAGACCTTCAATCATGTCCGGATCCAACTTTCAAGGTCGGTGGATGGCCTCCTCTGTCACAGAGGAGGACATTAAGAAGCTCAGGGAGGCCAGGTATCTGACCACCGACATCAAGCGCAGGCTTCCTGCCCAAGGGCAGGTCATCCCCACTCCCGAACCCAACGAGAGCGTCGTATTTGTTTCCCACTTCCTCCGAGGCTTAGGCTTTAGTCTTGATCCCTTCGTGAGAGGGCTCATGTTCTATTATGGGCTAGATTTTCACGATCTAGCTCCGGATTCCATCCTTCACATCTCGTCATTCATCGTCATGTGCGAAGCCTTCCTCCACATCACCCCACACTTTGGTTTATGGCTCAAGACTTTCATGTAAAGCCGAAGGTGATCGATGGGCGACACGCGGAGTGCAGAGGCGCTGTAATAAGCAAAAGCGCCGATGCCCCATGGCCGGAAGGTTCCTTCCCGGAGGTGTCCGATTTATGGCAACGGAGGTGGTTCTACATCACAGCTCCCGGAGGCACAAAGTGGGCGGCTGCCCCTGCTTTCTGCTTGGGCCCTCCGCCTCAAGTGGCGTCATGGGCTAACGAGGGACTGGACTGGGGGCCTGCTAATGACGTACCGATATTGCAGGGCCGTATTCGGGAACTTCTTGAGAGGGATGCCAGCCTCATTAAGATAATTCAGGTAATGCTAGTCCGTCGGGTCCTGCTGTGCAAACGTCGACCTCTCTGGATGTGGGAGTTCAACCCAGAAGGACCATGAACTATTCAGCACTTCTTCGGCATGACACTCGAAGGGATGTATCGGTTATTCTTCAGATCACACATAAGGTGTCCGGACACCACCGAGGATGTGGGTTTGAACTGTAATCGTCCCGATACCCAAGTAACTCTGCTACCGAACACTCTATTCATGTTTATCACAACATTATTCTGAAAAACTATCCGCGGCCAAGATTGGCTCAGTAAGGAGGATAGGATCAGGTGTCCAGCTCCGCTTCCCGAAGGCTCACCGAATCCTGCATTAACCAGGATGCTTAAACGCACGCTGAATCAAGTGTCATCGGGGAAGGATGAAGGGAAGAGTAGAGAAGCCGAAAACGAGCTTCATACATTGTACATCCAAACCGGGGGGATTAATGCCTCCATGAGGGAGGATAATCGGGGAGGTGAATCTCAAGTTCCCTCCCCACGCGGGAAGAAAAGGGCTGCCTCCGAAGACCTGGAAACGGAGACGTCCAATCTAGGGAAGAAGCCTTTGCTAGGGAGCCCCGCCCCAGAAAGCGTCCTCGCCGCACAACGCTCACAAACGGGCCAGCCCTCCACCGAGCCGTAAGTTAATTAAAAGTATTTTAATAAATATATACTACTTTTTCCTCCGAGAACAATAACAAGGACCTATCTCTTGCAGTCCAGCTTGCAGCCCTTCTCAACAGAGTTCGTCTTTGGGGGACCTTCTTCCGGAGATGATGGAGAGTGAAACTCCACCTGTCTCCCCGCCCCATGGGGCGAGCGACCCCGAGGTGTGGTCATAGAGGATTCCTGATCTGCCAAGGCCAGAAGTTAATGCTTCGGCCACCCGAAGCCCGGAGTGTTTGGCTCCCAAGGAGGGCAATATGAAGAGTCCAGGACTGTTCGGCACTCAGCCAGACACACTGACGAGCCTTCTGGAGCGAGCTGCTCTCTTAGAGGCTCACCGTACTTTAATGGGTACGGTATTTGAGAAGGTTTCATCCGCCAAAAGCGGTTTGAATGAAGCTTTTACGAGCCTTCTCAAAGGCTTTGAGGTACGCAACGAAATACGCAATCTTTCAGGTGTACCACACACGCTAGGTGTGCTTCGTATAGATAATAGCCCCTGAGACTCTGGTTGCCAGCCCTAGGCGGCAAACGGAGGATCACACTCCTAAGTAATGATCGCACTGTATTTATGTGCAGATGGCTAAGGGTTCGGCGGTTGACCGGACAGCTGAATTCACCGAACTGAGGCAACAGCTTGATGTGGCGGATGCCGACATCGCACTTGTGAACAAGCGGTTTGACGAGTCCCAAGGTATGTGCTCTTTTCCTCATTGCCAGTAAATATTAAGAGGAGCATGATGCTAATATAACATGTTGTGGCTGCAGATGGAGCTGCTGCCGTGGAGGCTCTAAGGGCGGAACTTGCCCTAGCCAAGGAACAAGCCAGGATAAGCAATGCGGCCGCCCTGAAGGCAGGCGAAGAGTTGAGAGCCGAACAAGCTGCTCATCGCCAAAGCAAAGATAAAATAGCCGAGATGGTTGTGGAGCTGAAAGATGCCACGGTCCGATATGATCTCCTTGAAAAGGAGAGCCAAGCGAAAGCAGCTGACATGAAGAAGGCCTTGGATGCATCCAAGGAAACGCGCTCTGAGATCAGAGCTGCACGTGTGGAGCTTCGACAAGCCGAAAATCTCGCGGCTGGGAGTTCCTATTTGTTGCGGATGAAGTTCGGAGATCCAAAGTATGCTCCTGAGGATCAGTTATGGAGTGTTGCAGACGCGTATGCGGACCTGGCAAAAAGTATTGCTGATGTGACCAAGTTTTTCAAGGATCAGAAAGATCATGAGGTGGAAAGGTTGTTCTGGTCGCAGTTCAGTGCCCCGACGCGTCCGCTGCTGTTGAATGAAAGGATGGCCGCTTGGGCCGAGCTCCATAGGTTGTACGGACTTGCAATGAGATCTGTCGTAGATCATCTTTGGCCGAAGGGACCAAGGCCGGACAGTTATTTTTGTTTAGTGCAGCAATTCCTTGGCGTTGTGTCGCATGTCGACGCTGTAAAGAAGTCAGCGTGCATAGAAGGTGCGCGGATGGCTCTTGCCTGTGTTAAAACATATTGGGCAGATATGGAGGCCACCGGCATTGCAACCCGGGGTTCGGTAGTAGCCCCGGACCCGGCGGGGCACTATTTTGAGCAAGTCCTAGAAGGCGCTAGTTTAATAGAGGCTCAGTGCTCGAAGAGTATCATGTTTGAGTGACAAATATCTCGATTGTAAAGACAATGCTATTTTTATTATAAAGGGTGTGTTTATACTTTTGCCTGAAAGTATTATAGTGCCTCCTGTGTGGCCGTTTATGTATATATATAACCTGAAAGTTTGCAGTCGTTGGCTTCAGCCCCCATGCATATAATGCAGGGGTGTTCATAAAATGCGCGTAATCACACTTGATCCAACGTCTTGGTCCATTAAGGAGGTGATCGCACGTCGAACTAGGCAACCGGACTATATATCTTTAACACTTTCACTTAGCCATAGGAGTTTGAAGGTGGGGCTACTAGATAGCCCCTGGTACTTCCGCATTCATCCGAATATGGTGCACATATGTACATGACTGGGAAACGGTCCTTCGTTAATGTAGAGGAATCCCGAAGATTCCAATAAGTCATCGAGTGGTTGACCAGTCTCTCGATGTATCATGACAGTCAGATTTCGACTTTCTCTACTAAGGTGCTCATCTGGAATAACTAGGGCACAATCGCAGTAGTTCTCCTTTGGCCGCCTTAGCCGATAAAACAGAATGTAAGGTAGCAAACCCAGGAGCCAGGCAAACCCACCATTTGACCAAAGACATGATTCGGAGCTGATGCATATAAGGCCGAACTCGCGACGCCGAACACTCCTGAAGGTGTTCGGACTTTATAACATATACTGGGCTTAGTAACGCCCTCAATGATTAACTCCATATTTCTAGGTACGTGCATTAATCTGTCATCGCGAAATGCCAATAACGCTAGTATCCCTCGTGGGTGTGTTAAATACCCATGGGATGTCAAGCAACAAGAGACATTAAAGAAGGTTTACACGGGGGCTTAATCTAAAGAGAAACCTTTGAGCGGGGCCCTGCTGCACCTCTGCACCTTTGTCTTCGTTGTGCCGTATCCTGGAAGGGTGTTGCACGATTGTCATCTGCAAGAAGGAGGGAAAAAACATCCAGGTAAAAGAGGCTGGTGTAATCATACGAGAAGTTGGTTTTTCTCAATGAAACATGAAAATGCAATATATTGTTATATTAATAGGGCAAGACGAACTCTGGGCTTTGTTACATGTTTGCAGCCCCTAGCACCGCCTATTGGGGTATATCTGTGGACCCCAGCTCAGGTTTATCTAGGCTATTACCACCGGCGATGCACCGGACTCGTCTAACCATGTTCGTGGTCTTGATGACCGATCATGTATTCTGGTTGGAGAGGCCGCTTAGTGTTCGGCTGCTAGAGCCGCCACATATTCTTCCGCACATAAGGAACGCTCTATGTTTCCGCTAACTGTAATGACGCCATGTGGACCGGCATCTTTAGTTTAAGGTAGGCATAGTGCGGCACTATGATGAAGCGAGCGAAGGCTGTTCTTCCGAGTAGTGCGTGATAGCCGCTTCGGAAGGGAGCGATGTCGAAGATTAATTCTTCGCTTCTGAAGTTGTCGGGAGAACCGAATATAGCCTCTAATATGAGGGAGCCCATGCTGCGGGCCTCAACGCCTGGTATTACTGCTTTAAAGGTAGTGTTACTTTGGCTGATTCTTGATGGGTCTATCCCCATCTTGCGGACAGTGTCTTGATATATCAGATTAAGACTACTGCCGCCGTCCATAAGGACTCGAGTGAGATGGTATCCATCAATTATTGGGTCGAGCACCAAGGCAGCTGATCCTCCATGCCGAATACTAGTCGGGTGATCCCTGCGATCAAAAGTGATCGGACATGCCGACCAAGGGTTGAATTTGGGGGCGACGGGCTCTACATCGTATATGTCTCTAAGTGCGCGCTTGCGCCTTCTCTTCGGTATATGAGTTGTGTAGATCATATTTACTGTTTTGACTTCTGGTGGGAATTTTTTTTGTCACCTAGTGTTTGGCTGGCGAGGCTCATCCTCCTATTCACTTGGCGTCTCCCTTCCTTTGTGTTTGGCATTTAGCTTGCCGGCCTGCTTGAAGACCCAGCATTCTCTGTGAGTGTGGTTCGCAGGTTTTTCAGGGGTGCCATGAATTTGACATAATCTATCCAGGACCTTGTTCAGGTTGGATGGTCCATCTTTGCTGCCTTTAAATGGCTTCTTCCGTTGACTGGGTCGAGAGCCCCTGAATCCGGTGTTGACCGCCATGTTGTCCGGACTCTCTTCATTGTTTCCACGCTTGTTTTTACTGCATCGTGGCTTCCCCTTGCCATCCCTAATTTCGGATGTGCCTAGGTTGCTGGTGCCTCTACGGGCCAACCAGCTGTCCTCACCCGCGCAAAAGCGGGTCATAAGGCTCGCTAGGGCCGCCATTGTCCTTGGCTTTTCTTGGCCGAGGTGTCTAGCGAGCCATCCATCCCGGATACTGTGCTTGAAGGCCACTAGGGCTTCAGCATCCGGGCAATCAACAATTTGATTCTTCTTACTGAGAAATTTGTTCCAAAGCTTACGGGCTGACTCTCCGGGTTGTTGTATTATGTGACTTAAATCATCTGCATCCGGAGGTCGGACATAGGTCCCTTGAAAATTGGCCCTGAAAGCATCCTCAAGTTCCTCCCAACTTCCAATTGAGTTTTGGGAGGCTTTTCAACCAATGTCTATTTGGTCCTTTCAACTTGAGGGGCAGATATTTAATGGCGTGGAGATCATCTTCGCGAGCCATCTGGATATGAAGGATAAAGTCCTCAATCCAGACCCCAGGGTCTGTCGTTCCGTCGTATGCCTCTATGTTCACGGGTTTGAATCCCTATGGAAATTCATGATCCAGTACTTCATTGGTGAAGCACAGGGGGTGTGCAGCACCCCTGTAATTGGATGTGTCGTGCCATGTTGTGGACAGTTCTTGTGTTCGGGGTTGGTTCCGAACTGGTATTCGATCAATATGATCGTTTTGGTGGCTATGATCTTGCACCGGAGCATGTCCTCTAGATCCATAGATGGACCTGGTCGCACCAGCCTTTTTGTCCAAGAGCTCACGTAAATCGTGTGTTGGCTTGTGTACGACGTCAATAGCGGCTCTGTCGCAGCCACGAGGTGGTCGGTCCGGCTAATCGGTCATATTATTCTTTGGCGTAATGGGCTCTATGGCCTCATTGTCGAATTCGGGCAGCAGGTTGCGCTTTGGGCAGCTCTTTGTGTGGCGATCGTCGCCATATTTTTCTTCAGTGTCTAGCACTTTGTTCCATCTGCGGTTGAGCATATCCTGCGCGGCCTTAAGCCTTTGCTTCTGCTTCTTCAGGCTCCTGGCTATGGCCATAAGCCTTCTGTGGAGGTTCTCTTGTTCCAAACGTGTTGTCGGGATGATGACTACGTTGTCATCTGGACTGTCCTCTTCTCCGGAGGCAGGTTGATGAGTTCTACCCTCGGGATCGTAGTTGTCAGGCGTCCGCTCCAGGCTATGTTCAGCGTGACCTGGCTCCTCCTGCCCTTACGCTGGGTCCATATGGTCGTTGTTGCCTTTGGAGTCGACCGGGGTGTCAATTTTTCTTGCGCTGCTCTCGCTATTTTTACTGTGGCTAGACTTAGAGCGGCGCCTGCGTCGTCGCTTTGGTTTTTGCCCGGGGGGTTTATCCTCCATTGCAACCTTTTTGTCACGGTTGTCCTCCTTGGGTGTGTCCACCATGTCTATATCGTATGATGAGGTGGCTGTCCAGCACCCCGTGGGCGGTGGTTCTAGATCATCTCCGCATCGACGTCCATACCGTCGATGTCTTCGGAGTCAAAGTCAAGCATGTCGGTTAAGTCGTCGACAGTGGCTATTAAGTGGGTGGTCGGTGGGTCGCGAATTTCTTTGTCGTCCGTATCCCACTCGAGCCGGACATAGTTCGGCCAAGAGTCTTCTAATAAAGAGAGATACCTCAATGAATTTAGCACGTCACCCATGGGTGAGTGTTGGAAAATATCCGCGGAGATAAACTCCATGATCGGTGCCCAATCCGATTCAATGGGCACAGACGCACGCGGTCCGGATCCTAAGACTGGAGATGAGTCCGGGGGTCCGGTGACACAGATTTCCTTAGAGGTGGAGTCTGTGTTTGGCTCCAACGCCGATGAGTGTGCGGCCTCCAAGGCAGGGTCCATCCACCTATCCTCGGATAGCGTGATCTACTCCAGATTGAAGTCCGGGGTAGCCGCAGGTGTGACATCCCGAAGACCATCCGACGGCAGATCTAAGTCATGTGCGTCGTGAGTGTTCGGCGCTCCTGACGCAGGCTCAATCTCGTCGAAGATCAAGTCTCCGCGGATATCGGCCGTGTAGTTCAAGTTTCCAAACCTGACCTGATGGCCAGGGGCGTAGCTGTCGATCTGCTCCAGATGGCCAAACGAGTTGGCCCGCAGTGCGAAGCCGCCGAATACGAAGATCTGTCTGGGGAGAAAAGTCTCACCCTGGACTGTATCGTTGTTAATGATTGAAGGAGCCATCAAGCCTTATCACGACGACACAGAGGAACTCTCAATGAAAGCACCAATGTCGGTGTCAAAACCGGCGGATCTCGGGTAGGGGGTCCCGAACTTTGCGTCTAAGGCTAATGGTAGCAAGAGGCTGGGGACATGATGTTTACCCAGGTTTGGGCCCTCTCGATGGAGGTAATACCCTACTTCCTGCTTGATTGATCTTGATGAGATGAGTATTTACAAGAGTTGATCTACCAAGAGATCGTAGAGGCTAAACCCTAGAAGCTAGCCTATGATTCTGATTGTTGTTGTCCTACGGACTAAACCCTCCGGTTTATATAGACACCGGAGGGGGCCAGGGTTGCACAGAGTCGGTTACAGAGAAGGAGATCTAATATCCGAATCGCCAAGCTTGCCTTCCATGCAAAGGAGAGTCCCATCCGAACACGGGACGAAGTCTTCAATCTTATATCTTCATAGTCCAACAGTCCGGCCAAAGTATATAGTCCGGCTGTCCGGATACCCCCTAATCTAGGACTCCCTCATATAGGTTCTCGATGCTTAGTTACACTATGATGCTTAGACATAACCTATGAAATATGTGAGCAAAATATCTTTGAGCTCCGAGCAAATACTTGCCAGTAAGAGACAGTGATATTCTTCACTTCAAGAGATTTGCCTCGGACCGAGGAGTTAGCATTTCTTGCTCCACAAGAAATGTTACCGTTGTGCTCAAATCCGACCACCGGAATCGTGTCGTTCGGCCGTTGGCTGAGCCTGATGTCCAATATGGTCATTTTCCCATCTAGGAAGGCTGCGGCTATAAATAGCCACCCCGCTCCAACTTTGTCCGTTGGCTGCTCCGCTTAAGATTTCTGATAAGATTGATTTGAGCAAACCCTCTCTGAGTGATTTTAGTTCAAGATTCACCGAGAGAAAAAACCAAGAGCCCAAACTTAGACAATGGTTTAGCATCACAGTAGTTCTGAGTGAGAGTTCTTGTATCTATTACTCTTAAGAGCTGCGCACTCTCTAGACGGATAGGTTTGGGCTTCGAGTGTTGAAGAGTTGTTGTGGTTGTGATTGTGGTTTGCGAAGGTCGACCAAAGGTTTGGAGATCGCCGACAAGGATCTACCACGAGTGAAATCAACCTGAGTCTGATCTGCTCTGTGTTGAAGGAGAATATGGTGAAGATAGTTTATGTTCCGTGTTAAGTCACAACCCCTCCAACCAGACATAGCCCTTTGGTAGAAGGGTGAACTGGTCTACCAAATCTCTCTGTCGCCATCAAGCACCACTGGTTATATCTATACTCTATTGCATTTCCTTCAGCAGTTATTACTCGTGCTCTATGCCGATAGATTACTTGATCATTTTGGTTCGGTTGTTCATCATCCTCTATATCTATGTTCATCCCCGTTCATTATCATCGCTTGTATTCTCTTGTTATCATCTTGTATTTATGATTCACTTGTGAAATTATTCTATAGCATTTTATTCAGCATGAACTATGTTGTGTCTTGTTCTGCTACATCTGTTTGCATGTTGCATCACTCTCTTCATAGTTAAACTTGTGATCTATCAAGCCCATACTGTTGTCAAAGCGTTTATCGATGAATATGCCTTTGACGAGGAATATTGATTCAGTCCATTTCCCACGATACTCTATTCTGTTGTTGTGTGTGGGATTAGTTTCAAAGCTTTTGAAAGAAAATTTGAATCTCCCATTCACCCCCTCCAGTCGATATACTCTCAGTCCTAACAGATGCAAATAGCCATTATGTTGGTGTCGCTAGATCTTCTAATGGACATGTCGTGTTGGCTAGAACTAACAAGCAAAGGCCGACTAGTTATCCCGTTGGAGAAGCTTGGAATTTGCATAATCGCGACATGCAACTTATGAATCCAAACTTTCATGCATCAGCAACACCTTTAAATATGCCGATGAACAACACGATTTGTTCGAGTGATAAATATATAACACCTCATGTACTAGAGGGTGTCTCACAATTTTATCCATCGGCAGCCGACTCGCGATGTGCGGGTCAATCCCCAAACATGCTAATGAATGGGGGAATCGGCCATGCTTATGTTAGCTATTTGGCAGGTTATCCCCAAACATCATATACTGCACCTCGTGAAATTAATTGTTTAGTGGCATATGAAAATAAAAATATTCATGACTCGGATCACCTTCGCGGTTATGGCCGAGCGAATGGACATTCTGCAGGAGCATATGTGCCTAATATTGTAGGAGATGAGGTGGCTCTGGCTGCATTAAAAAGTTAGCCCAAAATAATAAGATTAGTGCTCTTTGCCTTGAGCAACATGAAAATGGGTTGGCTAATTATGAGACAATAAAAGCTAGGGTTTTGAAAGAAGATGAAGTGTTGTCGATTGATCAAATTGGCGAGAGAAAATATTCAACAACAGTGCACATATCTTCACCAATCATTCCAGCATGTTATACACCCCCTATACAATCGCAAAATTTCGGCAACATCAATTCATTGCCGAAAGATCCTAAAAGTATTGGGGGGCAAGCCGATCCAAGTAGGGCTGAGTTTAAAGAAAAATATGTGGCCCAAGTGGACAAGATCAAGCCAAAGCTCACAGGGAATAGCGTCAACGAATTTACTACACCTACTCTTGAGGAATTACCAGCAGAATATCGACAGGCTTTTGAAGCACTCAAAAAGGAGCGCGGACAGGAAGATTTGCTAGAATACGTGAAGTGCCTTCCTCCATGCAACATCCATGTTGGCCCTTCTGCACTGTTGAGGCAAGATAAAAATAAGCTTCGCGAGCAAATCAACAAAAAAGGATTTACTTGGCTAATACAGTGGATTCAGTTGAAACCGGATTGAGCACTGAGACAACTAATGCCGAGTGTATCAAGCTAGTTATTACTGAGTGTACCAAAACAAAAGATGCAAGCTTCATTGAGCAAAGGAACGACAAACATAGTAAATTGGATGTGCTCGATTTTTTGGATATAAGGGACCTTACATGCTACCCTATGTGTTTCGTGTTAAACGTATTGATGAGTATCAAGAGCAAAGTTCAACTGACTAAGAGCGTCCGAGTGAAATCTACTCGGGCAATCCGAGTGATGAGGCATGAGATCTAGAAGAAGAAGATGATGAAAAGTTGGAGTATCATCTTGGGGTAGATAAAAGCATTATTCCACATCTACGATCATCATATTCCACCAACATTGTCGCAAAGGTACTTCTAGCAGATAACTTACTCACTTTTCGATCCTGTCAAAATTATATTATTCATGCATCCATTAGCATGATCCTAATTAACTTGGAAAGATCAATCAAGATGAGTAAGTTGTCTGTTAGAAATAATCTTGTCACTAATCATTCCAGTCAACATATTTTACCATTCATAGAGGCTGCTAGTGATAACTCATCACAACCAAAGCTTTTCCCATTAGATGGGTAGCTTTGCCTGTTTCCTACCTGGCTAACATTTGGTCTCAAATGATACATATATTCTATAATTATTTTGGTTGCAGAAACATAAAGCTAGGTTCAAAGTTCTCCAGGATAGCTGATTCAAGAGCATTGGAAGAGGAGGATGAAAATCGATGCATAACCAAGTTGGATGATGTTAAGACGACACCACTCGGTTGTTTAGTTCCGAAACTAGTATCACACTATCGGTTAATGGATGGGCAATGTACCTTCAGTCCAGGCATATGTGATCACATTGTCAGTGCATCGCTGACTAATCCTATTACTATAATTGACCATGATGTCAAGCCATCAAGACGAGCGAATGCAATGTTCATTCAAGAAGAATGTGAAAGACTGCAACATGATTTATCAAGTCACACAATCATTCAACACGGGACGATTGGAGTTTTTTGAAACACGAGCATATGGCCAGTCATATTAGATTTATCTTGATGGCGATCAAATGTTGACTCGGCTATCTCAAGCCGATTCATCTAAAGGTCGACAGGTACACACCAATAATGATGGGGTCAAGTCTTTGAGCAAGGGTATTGTTAAAAATTGCATCAACAACAATCTGGAAGATGGGAATTCCATCAAGGCTACAATGGCGACATCTAGCAATGGGGGGCAACGAGAAAAGTCAAAGACCAATGCACACACAACTAAAGAAAGCAAAGGCCATGGTAAGCACAAAGGTAAAAGGCTGAAAGTCACTTTCATGCAGTTATTAGAAAAATATCAGAAGAAAAGTGAGGCAAAGAGTGCTTATCGGACGAGTGAAGCAAAAGCATCAAATTCACCACCAAGGCAAAAATCTGAAGACCGGGATTGGCAAAGGAGGAAGTTGAGCAAGCAGACTCCATATCCTCCTTTTGGGCCACCAAAGCCGATGTCATGGATACCTCCCCATGCTGACTATTATTCATATAAATCATGGAACAAGTATAAATCAAGGGCACATCGTCCATCATATTCAAAACCACCTCACCAAAATTATGCAGCTCTGAGAGGATCATCGTTTGTTCAATAACCACATGTTAAAGACCGACTCAACCAAAAAGAATCGGTCCGGAGCATAGCGAAGAAGATGGAAGTGGTCAAGAAAGTGTACCGAGTGAAAAAGGATGGCCACAAGTGTGCTATTTCAGATCCGACTCCAGATGAAAAAAAGCCAGCCGAGTCTATGCTGACTACTAAGGACAAGAAACTGAAGCAAGTAACTTTCAAGGGTCCAATTGCCGAGTTTGAACAGGCCAATTCCAAAGTGCTCAAGGTCAGAAAAGAATTGCCAACTGATGACCCACAAGTACAGGGGATCAATCATAATCCTTTTGATAAGTAAGAGTGTCGAACCCAATGAGGAGCAGATGGAAATGACAAGCGGTTTTCAGCAAGGTAATGTCTGCAGGCACTGAAATTATAAGTAATGAGTAGTTTGATAGAAAGATAATTTGTAAAGAGCTAGTAACGGTAATGTAACAAAAGTGCAGCAAGGTAGTCCAATCCTTTTGGGGAAAAGGACAAGCTAAAACGGTCTCTTACGATAAGCAAAGTGTTCTTGAGGGCACACGGGAATTTCATCTAGTCACTTCCATCATGTTGGTTTGATTTGTGTTTGCTACTTTGTTAACTTGATATGTGGGTGGACCGGTGCTTAGGTGCTGTTCTTTGAACAAACCTCCTACTTATGATTAAACCCCTCACAAGCATCCACAACTACGATAAAAGTATTAAGAATAAACTCTAACCATAGCATTAAACTTTTGGATCCAAATCAGCCCCTTACGTAATAGTGCATAAACTAGGGTTTAAGCTTCTCTCACTCTCGCAACCCATCATCTAATAACTACTCCACATTGCATTCTTGTAGGCCCAAATATGGTGAAGTTCCATGTAGTCGACATTCACATGACACCACTAAGGGAATCACAGCATACATACCATCAAAATATCGAACACATATAAAATTCACATGATTACTTGCAACAAGATTTCTCCCGTGACCTCAAGAACAAAAGTAACTACTCACAAATGATAATCATGCTCAAGATCAGAGAGGTATTAAATATCATAATGGATCTGAACATAAAATCTTCCACCAAATAAACTATATAGTAATCAACAAGGTTGGAAAAAGCAGTAGGCGTAAGCGAGGTGGTTGGCCTTCGCCTAGTGCCTAGGCGGTGCCTAAGCGCCCTAGGCGCGGCCTAGGTGGTAATGTAGTTTTTACTTGTAGTGTATTTGTCATTATTATATTGGTGTTCATATTAGTTTAGGGCATATAAATAAGTTAATTACCATCAACTACCATTGGAATATAACCAGTTTGGCATACTAGTGCAGTATGTGGCATGATTTCTCGCTTGTGTAGGCAATTCCTTTCTTGTCCTGCCTATACCTCCATTTATGCCCTAGGCGAGGCGTTTGGCCATTGCCTAGCGCCTAGGCGTGCCTAAGCGCCTCCTAGGCACTGCCTTTTCCAACAGAGGTAATCAAGTACAAGATGTAATCAACACTACTAGTCACCCACAGGCACCAATCTATAGCTCCAGTACAAAGATTGAACACAAGAGATGAACTAGGGTTTGAGAGGAGATGGTGTTGTTGAAGATGTTGATATAGATTGCCCTCCCCAAGATGGGAGAGTTGTTGGTGATGATGATGACGATGATTTCCCCCTCCTGGAGGGAAGTTCCCCCGGCGAAATTACTCCGCCGGAGGGCAAAAGTGCTCCTACCCAAGTTCCGCCTCGAGACGGCGGTGCTCCATCCTGAAAGTTCTCTCCTTATTTTTTTTCTAGGTCAAAATGACTTATATACCAGAAGATGGGCACCGGAGGTGGGCCGGGATGAGCACGACCCACCAGGGTGTGCCTGGGGGGCCTGGCGCACCCTGGTGTCTTGTGCTCACCAGGTGGCCCCCCTCCGGTAGTTATTTGCTCTATTATTTCTTATTTATTCCATAAAAAATCCTCTTGAAGTTTTAGCTCATTTGGAGTTGTGCAGAATAGGTGGCCTGACATAGCTTTTTCAGGTTCAGATTCCCAGCTGCCGGAATTCTCCCTCTTTATGTGAACCTTTCATATTATGAGAGAAAAGGCATTAGAATTACTCCAAAAAGCATTATTATGCATAAAATGTTATAAATAACAGTAGGTAAACATGATGCAAAATCGACGTATCAACTTCCCCAAGCTTAGACCTCACTTGTCCTCAAGCGAAAACCGAAATCGAAAAACATGTCCACATGCTTAGAGAGAGAGGTGTCAATAAAAACAAAATAGAGACATAGAAGCATCATGTAAATTATTATAACAGCAACAAACTTTAACATAAAACTTTTATCATAAAACTTTTTATCATAGACTTCTCGTGAACAAGTAAGAATTCATCACAACATCGAAGTATAAAGCATAAACTCTATTGAAAACCAACAAACTATGTTCTGAGTCAACTTTGCAACTACAATTCATCATCTTTTCAGGAAGGGGCACGTATCGGAGCCTTTTTGGCAAGTCCTCATACTCAACCATCATATAGTCTTCTATGATTGCTAACACTCACCGCATACACATGAGCAAAACGTTTCAACCAGACACATAGAAAGATAGGGGCTTATAGTTTTTCCTCTCAACATACTCACCTCGAGGGTGATGTCAACAATAATAACTCATGCTACCCATATCCAACTGGATATATGTACCTAGATCTTTCCTCACCACATGATGCTTGCCAAAAGAGAAAAATAAAAAGGAATAGAGAGGGAAACTTTGACTCTTGCATGAAAGTAAATACATAAAAGATAGGCCCTTCACAGAGGGAAGAAGAGGTTGCCATGAGCTTTTTGTTTGTATGCTCAATCCCTTAGTGTAAAAGAACAACACGTTATATTGCCCCTTATGATAGCACCTTTATTTTGCAGTTTGTCGCTTTTATTCTTTGCCATCACAAGTTCATACAACGCTCGATTTTCTCTTACACTAAATGATCTAACACTTTTAAAAGCAATTTGTATTACCTTATTGCACCGATGACAACTTACTTGAAGGATCTTACTCAATCCTTAGGTGGGTATGGTGGACTCTTGAAAGTAAGATTTGGGTTTAAGGGTTTTTTGATGCACAAGTAGTATCTCTACTTGGTGTGGAATTTTTGGCTAGCAAAGATGGGGGGCAAGCACCACATGTTGAAGGATCTATGACAATATAACTTCTATGTGAATATGAACAAACATAAATCATTACATTGTCTTCCTTGTCCAATGTCAACAATTTTGGCATATAATATTTTGATGGGGGCTCACAATCAGAAAAGATTTCCAAGACAGTGTATTTGCATGTGAATCTTCTCTTCCCTTATTAATTCTTTCATGAATTGCATCATTGCCCAATGTTATGTTTCTCAATCTACAATATAAATTTCTACTTATACTTTTCCTTATGTGGTGTCATTACTTACCATAAGATTAGCATATGATCTTTTTGCATTTATTTCCTTTATTTTTACTGAAACATGAAAGTAAAGAAAGCAAATCTCAAACTAAACTTTATTATGTATCTCGCATACGATTACAAGGATAGATCACTAAGCAAACTTTCAAAAGAAAGGATCGAACGAAACTTTTATTCATCTAAAGCAAAAGATAACTATGGATCGAACTAAGGTAATAAAGGCATAAGATAGTGGAGGTGATACGATACCGGGGCACCTCCCCCAAGCTTGGCACAAGCCAAGGGGAGTACCCATGCCCGATACTCAATTTTCTTTGGGTGATGAAGTGGCAAGTTTGTCCAATATATCTCTGAGTGCCTCTCTTACACTGTGAATCTCCCGAAGAGCTTGATGAAGCAACTCAGTGTTCTTCTCCACTTTAGCCATGATATGCTTATTTTCTGGACCCCAACAGTTTGTTCATGCATCACTTTCTCTTGGACGAGATATGTCCCAATTGGACGGTATATGCACATGAGGAGTGTTTTCGAACCCATAGTTATGAATCAAATTTTGAAAATTGTTTCGATGTAACCTGTGTAGAGGTTTCCTTGGAGGGAGTCCTTCCTGATCTCTAGGGCTCTCTTGATTGCTTGTTGGCCTCATGGCTTGATGGGGGTTAGGACGAGTGGAGATGCCGGCCAGGGTGCCCCTCTCAGAGGCCGAAGGGTGAACTCCAAGAGAGTCTCCCTCATCTTCCTCCATAGTGACCTCTTCAACTCCCTCTCCCCTGCACTCCACCTGAAGTAACCAAGCATCGCCTTCTTCATCATTGAAGGAGGGAGAAGACATGATGCCCGACTTGACAAATTTGACAGAAAACAACGAGAAAAGAAAATAGAAGATTTCTCTGTGATACAGAGGTCAATGTGTTGGGGGGTATATAAAGATTTTTTTTATCTTGGGAAACAAGCAAACGGAAGAAAATGGAGTTCGTAAGGTACCCGAGGTGGGCACAACCCACCTAGGAGCGCCTAGCAAGCCAGGCGCACCCTGATGTCTTGTGCCCACCGGGGGTGCCTTCCTGGTTGTTTGTTATTTTCAAAAAATTTGTTATATTCCAAAACAGACAGAAAATATTTTCATATTTTTCGAAGTCCGTTTACTTACCATATCACATATTTCCTTTTTTTCTAACGATTATGGAGTGTTTCGGAAGGTTTCTTTTATGTGTTCTTCCGGTGTCATAGTTTGGATAATATTGCTTTCAAAATTAATGGGCATACCTGAGATATAATGTTTTATTCGTTGCCCATTAATAACCTTCGGGTTAGTACCTTCGGCATTATTTATTTTGATAGCTCCAGATCGATAAATGTCCTCGATAACATAGGGTCCTTCCTATTTGGAGAGGAGTTTTCCTGCAAAGAATCTGAAATGAGAGTTGTACAAAAGAACATATTCTCCAACCTTGAACTCACACTTTTGGATTGTTTTATCATGCCATCTTTTAAATTTTTCTTTAAATAACTTGGCATTTTAATAAGCTTGGGTTCTCCATTCATCTAATGAGCTAATATCAAATAACCTCTTCTCACCAACAAGTTTGAAATCATAGTGGAGTTCTTTAATTTCCCAATAAGCTTTATGTTCTAACTCGAGAGGCAAATGAAAAGCTTTTCCATAAACCATTTTATAGGGATACATACCCATAGGATTTTTATATGTTGTTCTATAATCCCAAAGTTCATCATATAATTGCTTAGACCAATTCTTCCGGGACCTATTGGCAGTCTATTGCTAAGTTCAACCTAACCACTAGACTGAGGATGATAGGGTGATGCAATTCTATGGTTAACATCATACTTGGCAAGCATTTTACGGAAAGCACCATGAATAAAGTGTGAACCACCATCAGTCATTAAATATCCAGGGACTCCAAACCTTGGGAAAATAACTTCTTTAAGCATTTTAATAGAGGTGTTGTGATCAGCACTACTAGTTGGAATAGCTTCTACCCACTTAGTAACATAATCAACAACAACCAAAATATGAGTATACCCATTAGAGGAAGGAAAAGGTCCCATCTAATCAAATCCCCAAACATCAAATGGTTCAACAACAAGTGAATCATTCATAGGCATTTCTTGATGCTTACCGATATTACCAATTCTTTGACATTCATCACAAGATAAAACAAACTTACGGGCATCCTTGAAGAGAGTAGGCCAATAAAAACCAGATTGCAATACCTTGTGAGCAGTTCTATCTCCCGCATGATGTCCTCTATAAGCTTCTGAGTGACATTTCCAAAGGATTTGTCCTTGTTCATGCTTAGGCACACAACATCTAATAATACCATCTACTCCTTTATAAATATGTGGGTCATCCCAAAAGTAATGTCTTAAATAATAGAAGATTTTTTCTTTTGTTGGTATGTAAAGCTAGGGGGGATGTATTTAGCAACAATATAATTAGCATAGTCAGCATACCAAGGTGTACTATTAGAAACATTTGTTGCAGCTAATTCCTCATCAGGAAAACTATCATCAATAGGTAGTGGGTCATCAAGAACATTCTCCAACCTAGACAGGTTATCATCTACAGGGTTCTCCGCTCCTTTTCTATCAGTGATATGCAAACCAAATTCTTGTAGCAAGAGAACCCATCGAATAAGCCTATGCTTGGCATATTTCTTTTCCATAAGGTACTTTATTGCAGCATGATCAGTGTGAACAATTACTTTTGAATCTACAATATAGGATCTAAATTTATCACAAGCAAACACCACTGCTAGAAATTCCTTTTTAGTAGTAGCATAATTTCTTTGTGCACTGTCTATAGTTTTACTTGCATAGTGAATAACATTCAGTTTCTTATCAACTCTTTGTCCTAGAACAACACCAACAGCATAATCACTAGCATCACACATAATTTCAGAAGGCAAGTTCCAATCAGGTGGTTGAACAATAGGTGCAGAAATTAAGGCTTTCTTTAGTGTATGAAGGCTTCTAGACAATCATCATCAAAAACAAAAGGAATAACCTTTTACAAAATATTGGTAAGAGGCCTAGAAATTTTAGAGAAGTCTTTGATGAATCTCCTATAGAAACCAGCATGACCAAGGAAACTACGAATACCTTTGATATCTTTAGGACATGACATTTTCTCAGTTGCATCAACCTTAGCTTTGTCCACCTCAATACCGCTTTCAGAAATTTTATGGCGCAAAACAATACCTTCGTTAACCATAAAGTGACACTTCTCCCAATTGAAGACAAGATTTTTTTGCTCACATCTCTGCAAAACTCGATCAAGATTGCTCATACAATCATCAAAATAATTCCCATAAACAGAAAAATTATCCATGAAAACCTCAACAATCTTTTCAAAAAAGTCAGAGAATATAGCAGTCATACATAGTTCCAAAAGGACAAGTAAAAGTGGTCTTTTCTTAATCAGGTTGAGAAATAGGTATTTGTGAAAAACCAGAATATCCAAGGAGGCAAAAATGTGTGTGCTTAGATAATCTTTCTAGCATTTGATCAATAAAAGGGAGAGGGTAATGATCTTTTCTAGTTTCTTTGTTTAATTTACTAAAATCAATTACTATTCTATAGCCTGTAACAATTCTTTGTGGAATAAGTTCATTCTTATCATTAGGAACAACAGTAGTACCTCCTTTCTTAGGGACACAATGGATAGGACTTACCCATCTACTATCAGCTATATGATAGATTATACCTGCTTCCAGAAGTTTTAATATTTCCGTCCTTACCCCTTCTTTCATCTTCGGATTCAACCGACATTGGTGATCAACAACAGGTTTAGCATCAGGTTCCATATGAATCTTGTGTTGACATAGAGTGGGACTGATGCCCTTAAGATCATCAAGAGTATATCCAATAGCAGCTCGGTGCTCCCTTAAAACTTTCAATAATCTTTCTTCTTCATATTCTGAAAGGTTAGCACTAATAATAACAGGATATATCTTCTTCTCATCAAGATAAGCATATTTCGAAATGTCTGGCAATTGTTTTAATTCAAACACAGGATCACCTTTAGGTGGAGGAGGACCTCCTAGAGTTTCAATAGGCAAATTGTGTTTAAGCAGAGGACATTGTTCAAAGAAATTTTTATCTATTTCATTTCTTTCATGCAGATGCATATCATTTTCATGGTCTAGCAAATATTGTTCTAGAGGAACAGTAGGAGGCACAGATATAGAAGCAAGACCAATAATTTTTCATCCTTACTAGGCAATTCTTTCTTATGATGCTTTCTACTAAACTTGGAAAAATTAAACTCATGAGACTCATCACCAAAACTAACACCGACAGTTTGTTTCTTGCAATCTATTTTAGCATTAACGGTGTTCAAGAAAGGTCTACCAAAGATAATGGGACAAAAGTCATCTTGTGGGGAACCAAGAACAAGAAAATCAGTAGGGTATTTTATTTTCCCACACAAGACTTCAACATCTCTGACAATCCCAAGTGGTGTGATGGTGTCTCTATTAGCAAGTTTAATAGTAACATCTATGTCTTCTATCTCAGTGGGTGCTATGTCATTCATAATTTATTGATACAAAGTAAAAGGGATAGCACTCATGCTAGCACCTATGTCACATAAACCATGATAATAGTGATCTCCTATCTTAACTGATACAACAAGCATGCCAACAACAGATCTATGTTTATCTTTTTCATCGGGTTTAGCAATTCTAGTAGCTTCATCACAGAAGTAAATAACATGCCCATCTATATTTTCAACCAGGAGATCCTTAACCATAGCAACACTAGGTTCTACCTTGATTTGTTTAGCTGGTTTAGGTGTTCTAATATAACTTTTATTTACCACAGTTGAAACCTTAGAATGTTCCTTCATCCTAACAGGGAAAGGTGGTTTCTCAATGTAAGCAGTAGGAACAACTGGATCAACATTGTAAATGATAGCTTCTTCTGTAGCAACTACCGGTTCTTTAGTTTTTTCTTTAATAGGGGGATGACATTTAAACCACTTATCTTTAGGGAGATCAACATGAGTAGCAAAAGATTCACAAAAGGAGGCTACTATCTCAGAGTCTAGTCCATATTTAGTGCTAAACTTTTGAAAAGCATCGGTATTCATAAAAGATTTAACACAATCAAACTTAATCTTAATACCTAACTCTTTACCTTCTCGAGTACCCAATCTTCAGAGTTGCATTTAATTCTTTCTAAAAGATCTCACTGGAATTCAATTGTCTTGTTCATAAAGGAACCAGTGCAAGAAGTATCGAGCATGAATCGATCATTATGAGAAAGCCGATCATAAAAATTCTGAATAATGATTTCTCTTGAGAGCTCATGATTGGGGCATGAATATAACATTGACTTAAGCCTCCCCCAAGCGAGAGTGATACTTTCTCCTTCACAAGGCCAAAAATTATATATATAATTCCGATCACGATGAACTAGATGCATAGGATAACTTTTTTTGATGGAATTCCAATTTCAACCGATTCCAATTCCAAGATCCAATATCACCGCATAGCCTATACCATGTCAATGATTTTCCCTTCAAAGATAAAGGGAAAACCTTATTCTTAGCTTCATCTCCGGGTAAACCTGCAAGCTTAAATAATCAACAGATTTCATCCACATATATCAAGTGCATATCAAGATGTTCGGTTCCATATCCTACATAAGAATTAGCTAGCAGTTTTCTATCATACCCGAAGGGATTCATATTCAGTATTTTCAGTAGGTGCAGTAGGTTGAGGGGTAACTAATTGTGGTTCCGGTCGAGGTGAAGATACCCCGACAAACCCCTCAAAGGATTGTTCTCCATAGTAACAAGTGACAATAAATTTCAGCATGTAGTAATAATTTTTCATTACCAATTTCCACTTACCAAGAGCGCTTCACTCCCCGGCAACGATGCCAGAAAAGAGCCTTGATGAACCACAAGTATAGGGTAACAATCGTAGTCCTTTCGATAAGTAAGAATGTCAAACCCAACGAGGAGCACCAGGAAATAACAAGCGGTTTTCAGCAAGGTAATGTCTGCAAGCACTGAAATTATAAGTAACGAGTAGTTTGATAGCAATATAATTTGTAACGAGCTAGTAACGGTAATTGTCGTGGATTTTTCATGACATATGTCATTAGTGTGAGGACTTAGTCGTGAGGCCAATGCATCCATGTGGTAGCTTGAGAGGGGTTGAGTGGGACGAGAGACGCGAGGTTTTACCCAGGTTCGGCCCCTCGAGGTGGAGGTAAAAGCCTACATCCTGCTTCATTGATATTGATGATGATCACGATTACAGGGGTGCTCTCGAGAGAGAGAGATCTTGACTTGTTTGTCTATCTAGACTTGTAAAACTTGTCTAACTTGGGGTGCCTTGCCCCTCCTTATATAAGTTGAAAGGGGCGACTTACATGACTAGTCCTAGTAGGATTAGGATTACTCTTTTACAAGTGGAGTCCTAGTCTTGCTTCCTTTGTAAGGGAATATTCCTTATGCTTTCCTCTTAAGCCGGCCCACCATAACATGAGCCGGCGTTCTGGCCTTGAGTCTTCTGGGCCTCCGGGTCTTGTTGCTCCTTTAACCCGCCTGCCGGGTTACCAATGAGTCACCTGGCTCAGCCGGGTTATCAGTGAGTGGAGAGATCCGGGCGGGTCACTTAGTGAGTCGCCAAGGCAGGGTGGGTCATACTTCCGGACGGGTCATACCGCGGGGCATATCCCTGACATTAGGCCCCAGTTTAATTTGGATTTATCCATGTTAAACGGTTCCTGCAAAATAAACACAAGAACAAATTTGACAGGTTGTGCTCTGGGTTAAAAATTCTTGTAAGCATGCACCTGACCATCCTTAAGTCCTTGTCATTTCCTTCTTCTGGAAAGTCCGGGTCGATAGACCAGCTTTATAATTATTTTGTTGACATTGGTTTCTCACAGGAAAATATTGTGAATAATAATTCATTTGATTCAGCTCCCAATGCTTAACAAAAATATTGGTCTTGAAATACTTATCTGATTTTCAGCTGGCTTGAAGGTGTAGAACTTGCCGGTTTATCATTGCCAAAATTACCGGTTTGTAAATATTGATGGCACCGGGTCATAATTGTTGGTGTTGCCGGGTCATAATTTTGCTGACACCAAGCTTGAAAGTGTACCCCCCTTATATGCATATCACCTGTAGCCCCCAAGTACCGGGTTGTCATGCTTGCAGCAACCTGGGACTTGTAATCGCCTTATACTCATAAAAACTTCAACTAGTGTAGCCCCCAAGGGCCGGGTCATTATGCAATAATGAGCAGGGACTTTGTAGATATGATCATGTAAACTTGATCAGCAATGTTTAGCCCCCAAGGGCCGGCTCAGTAAGATAATACTGAGCTGGGACTTTCGTATATAATTCATTGATAATAACATCATATGATGTAATCTCCACCATGGGGCTTGAACCCACGTCCACAAGGTTAAGAGCTTTGTACTCTACCAACTGAGTAGTGGACCTTTTCAATATAATGGATTAAGGCTTGTGTACCTTGAATTTTTGACAGGAGCAATTGGTAGCCCCCAAGGGTTGGCTCATTATAATGTGATGAGTCGGATCTTCAATAAAGTGAACCAAAAAATAACTTTGCATTAGCCCCCAAGTGCCATGGTGCATGCTGGAAGTGACATGGGACTTGCATATTTGATGTACTCTCAATCTAAATAATGTAGCCCCCAAGTGTCGGGTCGTAAGCCTGTAGTGACTCGGGACTATTCCTTCCATTGTAGAATTAATCATATCCATTGATAAAATAATAGCCATTGTGCTAAAGCGACTTTGATAATCTCAATCATAACACTTATCGGTTGACAAGTAAATCTGGAGTTTAAATACTCGGCAGCTCTTGGCCGACGGCGACTTAATGTGCATTCATTGTAAGCCGGAATTTTTATAACCCGGTGGCTTATAGCCTTTGAGAAAATCCAGAACAGATAACCATTTTGAAACATCAATTTTGATGATGAACTTGAACTTAATCATTTATATAAGTCATAGTTCTGCAAATCCTGCACAAAGTTTAAACAATATATGCCCTGGCTTCTTAACGTCAAAAGCCAGGGCGGGTAACAACCCAAACATAATATAGTCTTCATGCAATTATGGAAAAGACTAGAATTAAGGCCATTCAAGCCCAAACATACTGGTGACTTAATGTCAAAAGCCAGGGTGGGTTATCAAACCTCCCATATTTATATAATCAAGAAAATATACCTATAGAATTGGCTCATATTGTTGGCTTACATCGCCGTATCCAATAAGGGCAATAATCCAATGATTGATAAGCGCATGATTCCAATGGCGCAATCCAAAATATATCGGCAACTTAAAGTCCATAGCCAGGGCCGGTTTAAACATAATCATGTATAATTATAAAAAAATATCATACCTGTGATATTGAATCGTACTGCCGGCTTATAATACCTGTGAAGTAAGGGTGATAACCCAAAACTTAGAAGCCAATACTTCCAAGTATTTAATATCATCATATACTGGAGACTTATGGTCCAAAGCCGGGTCAGGTTAACAGAAACTACGGGTATGCTTCAAATATGAGCTGTGAAAAGCTGAGGCTATATGGCCTGAACCACTTAAACCATATGTTAAGAAAAACATCAAGATGAACCGGAAAAATGTTCAAAAAGCAAGCAAAGCAAGAAAACGAGGCTATGCTTAGAATACGAGCAGGAAGCCAGACAAACATGGCTATGATTCGAATAAGATTAGGAAGCCGGACCAAAAGGGTTAATGGCTATGATTCGAATAGGATCAGGAAGCCCCCAAGTGGTTTGTGGCATTGCGTCGATCAAAGGGGTATCGACAGCTATGATTCGAATACGATCAGGAACCCCCCAGTGACCATAATGATTCGAATACGATCATGAAGTCGGACAAAAAGGGTTAATGGCTATGATTCGAATACGATCATGAAGCCCCCAAGTGATCAAAATGATTATTGGCTATGACTCGAATACGATCAGGAAGCCCGACCAAAAGGGTTAATGGCTATGATTCGAATACGATCAGGAAGCCCGACCAAAAGGGTTAATGGCTATGATTCGAATACGATCATGAAGCCCGCAAGTGATCATTGAAGCAGGGTACCTATGTTTGAGTTGTGCTTTCCAACACACTCTCTTTGGTCCCTTTAATTTTTTCCGAGAACTCGAACTTTGCGAGAGATAAATTTTTCTGGAGCCAGAATTTTAAACCGGATATTGAGAGTTTCAGAACCTTGTGAGAGACAAATTTCCCTTGAGACGGATTTTAAACTGGATATTCTTCATTTTGAGCCGAAATTTTTTTGACGGCCTTTAAATTTTCATCATATAGCAGTAGCATCCGGGATCGGGTTATCTTCCCTCCACTGACCCGGAGTTCTTAAATCTGCCTTTAAACTGGCAATCATTTACTGAGTCATGCGATCCTAGCCCCCGAGTCTCAAGGCGACTTAAGGAGTTGTCTTGAGATTCTACATATTTGACCGTGATATAAATCGATATGAGTCATTCAACAGCTCAGTAATATAATAGTCCCTTTTGCAGTAGACCACTTGCACTGCATTAGAGAACTTGCAAGCCAGAGTAATTGTTCTTTTTAAAGAAAGCAATATGTAATATAAAAATATACCAGATGGATTTCACCTGATATTTATCTACCGCGGAGTTGATGAGCACCACGGTGAAGCTGAAATCAATCATGGTTGAGCCGGCTGCGAGAGCAGATAGATGAGTCGGCCGCAGCGTTGTAAGCCAGTGCGGGCGGGTGAGGCAATTGCAGGCGCGGTAAGCCACGCGGACGGGCGATTCCACCACGTCATGTTGATGTAAATCAGGCCGCAGAGGCAGTGGCTTGCACATATATTCAATGAGCATCATGGCACAGTTAGATGCTAACTCATGATAATGATGGCGTGAGCTATATATCCATGACACGATCATCGCTCTGTAGTGAACAATTGTCTTGCATAAACAATACTGCAGACCAAGACAAAGATAAACTGTTCTTTGACAAAAACAATATGTACTGATAAAACAAACTTGGATGGATATCACTTGATTCGTCTGGATTATAGACGGGGTCGTATATTCCATCCGTAAACCACCTGCAGAAAATGGCGCACCGGCGGCTTAAATGGAGGTGCGTGAGTCAGGGTGACTCTACACACGACAGGGCAGCTCAACGCGACTGCAGCGGTGGGTCGCGACGTTGGAGGTTAGAACTGCACAACATCTGCTTTGGCGGGGGTGGCTCAACAACCACTTCAATTTTCCTCTGCGATTTGGATGACGGCCGGCGGCTCAGAACAACAATGACAATCGGCGGCTTGTAGGCAACAACGATGGTCGGCGGCTCACGGCAGTGGAGTGATGAAGAGGTATGCTAGCGACTTGGCGGAAACCAACAAACTTCACTTGTGGAGTCGCGCAGAGCTCACGGCATGGTGAAGTGAAGGGACAAGCCGGCGGCAGCCCTCGGACGGTGCCGGCGGGGCGAGGCAGCGGTGCTGAAAACCGGCTACCCATCGTACCATTTGCGGAGGTCGCGACACAGACGGCCGACCTAGAGGCAAAACGGCTTAACGGGGCCCGCGGGTGTAGTGACTCGGAGGACCACAGACCGGCTCGGAGGTGCGACTGGCCATCTCAATCGCGGACGACAGTAGGTAGAAGCAACAGTAAGCCGGACACCCGCCCAAGCGAATCAACGGCGTATTAGGAGTCTATGTAGATATCCAATTCCGGGTCATAGACTTGTAGCTGCAGCTGCAGCATATAGCAGTAACTTGTGGTAAAAACAAAACTTGGACCATCCAGGGTGGTATAAACTCGCGGTTTGTGCCGGCACGTCCGATTCTACAAGTCCCGAGGTGTTTTGTCGCTAAAGCGACTTCCGAGTCATAGAGCGTCCATCAATCGTACCAACTATTACTACACGTTATTGTACAAAGAACGAAACAGGATCTATGTTGTTCACGTGGGTTGAGTACTAGTTCAATTTTCTGAAATTGCTATCTCGGATAGCTATACGTATGTGGAGGCAGGCTGTACAATATGAGCCAAGACGTCCAATCAGCAGCGCTGCACACGAGAAAGAAAGAAAAGGGGGTGGGGTTGCCAAGTCAAAGTATGACCCGGAGAAACACAGGGACTTGGACGCGGATTCGGCCCTGGACTATGATGATCCAGCCTCTGCCTGTGAGCCGGCCAAGCGGCCATCTGAGTCGCCCGTGCCAAATCGCCGCCTTGGCCGAGCGGCCGCGAAAACTCCTGCTTCCGACGAGCCATCAAGCCGCTTCAACCGTAGGTCCTGCTGCCTCGCCGGCTTCTGCAAGACGCTTTACGGCCTTGCTCCATCCTCGCCAAGGCGCCAGCCACTCTACTGCTGCTGCTCGTTTTTATTGTGAGCCATGACAGCCCCCATAGAGCTGAATTGCAGGTTTGCAGTCTGCTGCCAAAAACCAGATCAAAAGAGATTAAAGGTGTGTCGGGAAAACATGCTGTAACAGGGAAACATGGCCTCGGCGACTTACGATTCGACTGCTCCCCAACCGTATAACATACTCCCTCCGTTCCTTTATATAAGGTGTATTTGTTTTTTGATAAAATTCCACAATGTAAGATGCATTTGTTCTAATTTCTCGTAATTTCGATCTTGGCCCTCCAGAAAAAGGAAAGTATCTCCCCCCTGATTGCATGTATCTCTTCTTTTAGAGAAAGAAAAGGAAACTATCTCTCTCCCGATTGCGTGTATCTCTTCCTTTCCTAGCCTAAATGATTTACTTGCCACTAATCTATGAATTAGACAAGGGTAATTTCATCGTAAATAGTCCATAATTATGTGCCTTAGTTAACGTGCTGAAAATAATACACCTTAGATAAAGGAATGGAGGGAGTACTGCAAAAAAAGCTCTTGCACTCCTGTTGGTCTCGAACACATCTTCAACTCGCAGCAGCAATAGTACATCTGACGCACTCTTAATTTTCTTGAACTCAAACCTTCATCTGTCTAATCGCGAGCTCCTCGATACCTGAGAGAAATCCCTCCAAAAACTCAACACCACCGTGCGCGAGCCCCACAGTGGGCGCCAACTGTCGTGGATTTGTCACGACAGATGTCCTTAGTGCGAGGACTTAGTCGTGAGGCCAACGCATCCATGTGGTAGCTTGAGAGGCATTGAGTGGGATGAGAGACGCGAGGTTTTACCCAGGTTCGACTCCTTGAGGTGGAGGTAAAAGCCTACATCCTGCTTCATTGATATTGATGATGATCATGATTACAGGGGTGCTCTCTCTCGAGAGCTCTTGACTTGTTTGTCTATCTAGACTTGTGAAACTTGTCTAACTTGGGGTGCCTTGCCCCTCCTTATATAATTTGAAAGGGGTGGCTTACATGACTAGTCCTAGTAGGATTAGGATTACTCTTTTACAAGTGGAGTCCTAGTCTTGCTTCCTTTGTAAGGGAATATTCATTATGCTTTCCTCTTAAGCCGGCCCACCATAACATGAGACGGCCTTCTGGGCCTTGAGTCTTCTGGGCCTCCGGGTCTTGTTGCTCCTTTAACCCGGCTGCCGGGTTACCAATGAGTCACCTGGCTCGGCCGGGTTATCAGTGAGTGGAGAGATCCGGGCAGTTCACTTAGTGAGTCGCCAAGTCAGGGCGGGTCATACTTCCAGCCGGGTCATACCGCGGGGCATATCCCTGACAGTAATGATAACAAAAGTGCAGGAAGGTAGCCCAATCTTTTTGAGGCAAAGGACAGGCCAAAATGGTCTCTTATGATAAGCAAAGTATTCTTGAGGGCACACGGGAATTTCATCTAGTCACTTTCATCATGTTCGTTTGATTTGTGTTCGCTACTTTGATAATTTGATATGTGGGTGGACCGGTGCTTAGGTGTTGTTCTTACTTGAACAAACCTCCTACTTATGATTAACCCCCTTGCAAGCATCCGCAACTACGAGAAAAGTATTAAGAATAAATTCCATAGCATTAAACTTTTGGATCAAAATCAGTCCCTTACGGAATAGCGCATAAACTAGGGTTTAAGCTTCTGTCGCTCTCGCAACCCATCATCTAATAACTACTCCACAATGCATTCCCTTAGGCCCAAATATGGTGAAGTGTCATGTAGTCAATGTTCACATTTCACCACTAAGGGAATCACGACATACATACCATCAAAATATCGAACACATATAAAATTCACATGATTACTTGCAACAAGATTTCTCCCGTGACCTAAAGAACAAAATTAACTACTCACAAATGATAATCATGCTCAAGATTAGAGGGGTATTAAATAGCATAATGGATCTGAACATAAAATCTTCCACCAAATAAACCATATAGTAATCAACTACAAGATGTAATCAACACTACTAGTCACCCACAAGCACCAACATATAGTTCCGGTACAAAGATTGAACACAAGAGATGAACTAGGGTTTGAGAGGAGATGGTATTGTTAAAGATGTTGATGGATATTTCCCTCCCCAAGTTGGGAGAGTTGTTGGTGATGATGATGACGATGATTTCCCCCTCCGGGAGGGAAGTTCCCCCGGTGAAATCGCTCTGCCGAAGGGCAAAGTGCTCCTGCCCAAGTTCCGCCTCGAGACGGCGGCGCTCCATACCGAAAGTCCTCCCCTTATTTTTTTCTAGGTCAAAATGACTTATATACCATAAGATGGGCACCGGAGGTGGGCTGAGCCGAGCACGACCCACCAGGGCGCGCCTGGGGGGCCTGGTGCACCCTGGTATCTTGTGCTCACCAGGTGGCCCCCCTACGGTAGTTATTTGCTCCATTATTTCTTATTTATTCCATAAAAATTCCTCATGAAGTTTCAACTCATTCAGATTTCCAGCTGCCGGAATTCTCCCTCTTTATTTGAACCTTGCATATTGAGAGAAAAGGCATTAGAATTACTCCAAAAAGCATTATTATGCATAAAAATATTATAAATAACAGTAGGTAAACATGATGAAAAATGGACATATCACCAACGCATAAAACAAAATCACAGTCAGAATGCTCACTCCGCTTATCACATTGGCAAGAGAGGAAGCTAAAGCGGCTCAGAACCAAAGAGTTAGAGAAGGTAAAAATGGCATGGGTTCCCAAGGGAAGCCGTCGAGGCGAGAGTGATGTGTCAGCTCCTGTTGCAAAGCCGACAGGAGTAAAGGAGGACAAGTGTGAAGCCGGCAGGCGGAGTCAACAGTTTTCATCTCACTATAGGGGACTCCAAATGGTGCATCGGCCATGTCCTTCAACCATTCCATCAAAGATAGCATCACGGAACTTATCCCCAGCCGAAACATCTGAATTATTTTGGCTATCCACACTTTGGTGGACGGGTTCACCAGGTCCTTCGAGATAAGGACAGACGGCTGATATTTGCATATCGCCCTAAGAGTACATTGTGTTGTCAAAGTTGGCATCTGGCTAATAGTGTTCATTGTGGTGTATCTCATATTCCCAAAACTGATCCTTAGTTTTTCCAACACTGGCAAGGCTGACTAATTATTCGGTCACTAATCGATCTAGTGCAACAAAAGTTGCCGACACCTATTATTGGTTTATTGCAGGATACAGAGAAAGTGAGTCATCAAGATGAATGAGCTCTGACTTGCAGGCAGGAAAGTCGATATGTCACTTAACTCCTTCGACTAAAGGATGGCGCTAAGTTCACTCAGGGGGCAAGGCAATGTTGACTAAGGAGACCAAAGGAAGGGGGCGTGACATCACATTTATCAGTCGGCGTTCATTGGATGCCATGTCAAAGTGTCACGAAGATTACTTTCATGATTCAGTTTAGCAGCAACTGGAGTCAATGTTGTTGACATATTTCTTCACGTGCTGGATTTGAAGACTTCATGCGGACTAGGGCTTACACACTAATAATCAAGCTGTTGTGCTATTCAGGCTAAAGGACTTCTAATCACTACAGGGGTTGCATGCATCAAGTTCACAATGATTTGTTGCCAGTTGTCCAACGGATTTCATCTTTATATGCATTGTCGACTCACTCGAATGTTGACCTTGTTGACTTGCCAAACGGGTTAGTACAATATACATCTGGTTATTACAACCGATGCTTTGTGTGACCGACCCGTGTAGGGCAAGTTCACAACTGACTTACTATTAAAGTCGGCCCATGAAGAGTTACAGCCGACTGTAGGGTTGACTCAGCCATTGACGGATCTAGTGCAAGTCATATGGCTGGCTTGAGAAAGTTTCACTTATCTGCTGGATCCAAGTAAGGAGATAGATGTTGTTCAGCGGAGGCTCGACGGAGTATTTTGATCAACAATGAGTTGAGTCACCATTGGTGGTTCCTCTGAGGTGGATGGACATAATCGTTTGGCAGCCGACATCGCCAAGCGTTTCAAATTTCCCCATGGAGTACTTGCATAAAGCAAGTAAGGATTGACATGAGAGACTTACATGAAGGCGTCCGTGACATCAAATGGTTGTTCTTAGACGACTATTATCTGAAGAGGCTCTACCCAAGCAGCAACAAGCCTGCACATATGGACAAGAAAAATTATCATCCTCAGCATGCATAGTCGGTGGAGTGTTGACATCGTGTTTAAACGAAGTATTTTCTAGCACACAAGCTCTGCCAGAAAACAGGAGGCATGTGTTGACACCAGATTTTGGCACGGTACAAACGCAAATAAGATGGCCATCTGAAGAGGCTCTACCCAAGCAGCAACAAGCCTGCACATATGGACAAGAAAAATTATCATCCTCAGCATGCATAGTCGGTGGAGTGTTGACATCGTGTTTAAACGAAGTATTTTCTGGCACACAAGCTCTGCCAGAAAATAGGAGGCATGTGTTGACACCAGATTTTGGCACGGTACAAACGCAAATAAGATGGCCCTAAATGGAAAATTTTCAACATGAGATAGTTTCGCGTTGTCGAGTGGAACAACTTTGATGTTTAGGTCATCACCATCCGACATCATATCAAGGGCCGGAACAATGCTCGAAGTATCAAGATTTTGTGTTCTGAGTGCTGATTCGGCTGATTGCGCCTCCAAGATGACCTCAGATGAAAGAGTCCCATTTAGGAATTATCTTCGCCTGGTCGAGGAAATTGATTTTAATATATAACTCATCTTAATCCGAGTTCATATGCAAAAGTTGCAGTCAATACGGCCCATCCCAACCAGAGACCAAAATATTACGCTTGACACCACACACATGTTGATGAGTGTCTGATGCAATGCGTGAGAGATTCGGCCCTCAAGATGGCCTTGAATCAGAAAATGTTCAACAGAATAAAGTTTCGTCTCGTCGAGCCGGTCGATTTATATATATATAAATTATCTCTATCCAAGGAAGTATACAACCTGGGAAGGCAAAACAAGATCAGGCTATGTTTTCAGTCAGGAAATTCGAGTGAAAAGCTTACAATCCGAGTGAAAGTTTGCCGTTCGAGCAAAGGATTGTCGTCCGAATGAAAATATAGTCATCCGAGTGAGAATATAGTCATCTGAATGAAAGATTGTCCTCCAAGTGAAAATATTGCCGTCCGAGTGAAAGTTGCCATCCGAGTGAAGAAGTCTAGTCGGGTGATCCGAGTGAAAGACTCAACATCCGAGTGGAGAGATTCAGATCCGAGTGCTCCGACTAGAAGCTAAAAATATGCCTGGAAGGTTATTTGGATGGCCTCAGATGGAAAAGTGTTCGACATAGAAGTTGTGCGTATCATCGAAATAGTCAACTTTGGTTTCGGGGTCATCATCATCTAAGATGGTATATGACTTGCAACATCACTACAAGACTCGGACAGTCCAGTTAGCTACATGACCGAATTCGAGTGGAGGTTAAAGATGATCTCGTGGAGTATTGAAGATGGCCTTATTTGGAAAAGTGATCAACACCAGAGTTGTTCGTCTTGTCGAGGCGCACAAATGTGATGTTTGGGCCATTTTAATTGGAGGTCATATGCAAGTTCTACGACCCGCGCAAGCAGCAAAATAGAAATATTGTCCAGATTCAGACTGAATTCGAGTTGAAGTAGAACTAGGACTGTCGGTGTCAAAACCGGCGGATCTCGGGTAGGGGGTCCCGAACTGTGCGTCTAGGCGGATGGTAACAGGAGAGAAGGGAAACGATGTTTTACCCAGGTTCGGGCCCTCTTGATGGAGGTAAAACCCTACGTCCTGCTTGATTGATATTGATATTGTGGATGTTTACAAGAGTGGATCTACCATGAGATCAAGGAGGCTAAACCCTAGAAGCTAGCCTATGGTATGATTGTAATGGTTGTTGTTGTGTCCTACTGACTAGAGCCATCCGGTTTATATAGACACCGGAGAGGGCTAGGGTTACATAGAGTCGATTACAATGGTAGGAGATCTACATATCCGTATCGCCAAGCTTGCCCTCCACGCCAAGGAAAGTCCCATCCGGACACGGGACAAAGTCTTCAATCTTGTATCTTCATAGTCTTGGAGTCCGGTTGATGATGATAGTCCGGCCGATGATAGTTCGGCTGATGATGGTAGTCCGGCTATCCGGACACCCCCTAATCCAGGACTCCCTCAGTAGCCCCTGAACCAGGCTTCAATGACGATAAGTCCGGCGCATATATTGCTTGGCATTGCAAGGCGGGTTCCTCCTCCGAATGATAGAAGATTGTGAACACCAGGATAGTGTCCGGCTCTGCAAAATAAATTCCACATTCCACCGTAGAGAGAATAATATATACACAAGTTCAATCTGCTGACGTTTTTTGTGGCATGACGTCACGCCACTACCAAGCCATTACTTGAATCGTTTTTTACTCTACCACCTCAGCGCATTTAGCGAAGCGGTTTCCTTGGCACGTCTTGTCGAAGTAGAGATCGTGTTTCCCCTTAATCCGGGATTCTCATCAATACGGACGTGGGTAACCCAACCACGCCATTGATGGTGACGCTTGGGGGATAAGCGAGTTTTACCAGGCTGGTGGGGGAGGCGTAGACTTCGCCCGCCCATATAAGGGATAAGGATTCACCTTTTCACCTACGCCTTCTTCCTCCTTTGCTTATCCATCTCCGCGCACTCGAGCTCCAGCGCCCAAGCCCGCACATCTCGTATCAACCTTCCCCAGTCATGTCTGGAGCGGGAGGCAAGTGGATGACCTCCTCCGTTACGGGGGAGCACATCGAAAGACTGCGCAGCGCCGACTACCTGTCCGGCGACATCGCACACCGGCTGCCCGACGAGGGGCAGTGTCGGTGTCAAAACTGGCGGATCTCGGGTAGGGGGTCCCGAAATGTGCGTCTAGGTGGATGGTAACAGGAGACAAGGGACACGATGTTTACCCAGGTTCGGGCCCTCTTGATGGAGGTAAAACCCTACGTCCTGCTTGATTGATATTGATATTGTGGATGTTTACAAGAGTGGATCTACCACGAGATCAAGGAGGCTAAACCCTAGAAGCTAGCCTATGGTATGATTCTAATGGTTGTTGTTGTGTCCTACGGACTAGAGCCATCCGGTTTATATAGACACCGGAGAGGGCTAGGGTTACATAGAGTCGGTTACAATGGTAGGAGATCTACATATCCGTATCGCCAAGCTTGCCTTCCACGCCAAGGAAAGTCCCATCCGGACACGGGATGAAGTCTTCAATCTTGTATCTTCATAGTCTTGGAGTCCGGTCGATGATGATAATCTGGTCGATGATAGTTTGGCCGATGATGGCAGTCCGGCTATCCGGACACCCCCTAATCCGGGACTCCCTCAGTAGCCCCCGAACCAGGCTTCACTGACGATAAGTCCAGCATGTGTGTAGTCTTCGGCGTTGCAAGGCGGGTTCTCCTTCAAGTTCTACGTACCTGCCGAATAGTGTCCGGCTTCCTCATCAATGTTGCACGTCTTGGCTCCCACGCCCAATAATGGCCTTCTTCCACGCGTCGCGCGAATGTGAAAAGCCAGGGTGTCTTTTATGTTTTACCCCCTAGTTGTGCGAATAATCTGCCTATAAGGGAGGCAAGAATCCAGATCCAAATCACCATCTTCCTCCCGCGAATACTCATCGGAGCGCTTTCGACCAAGAATCCATTCCATCATGGACCGTCAACGCGCCTCCTCTTCTCGCGCACCCAGCCCTTTGCCAGGAGATTGGAGGAGATGCTCTGTTCCGCACAATGAGCTGGTGAAGCTCCAAGCGGGGGGATATCTCCCTCCGGCCTTCATGGTTCTGGTTCGAGCCAGGGCTGCCCACCTACAAAGGTGGGAAGCAAGCGGAGGTTACCCCAAATCCCAACAAAGGGGAGCGGGTATCCTTCGTCTCCTATCTGATAAGGGGGCTCGGATTTCCTGTACATCCATTCCTCTGCGGGCTCCTGGAGTTCTACGGACTCCAGCTTCATCACCTCACGCCCACCTCAATCCTGCATATTGCGGGTTACGTAGCTCTTTGCGAGCTATTCCTGGGCGTCGAGCCCCATTTCACGCTGTGGAAGAGGTTGTTCTGCCTTGTACCCCGTTCTTACGAGGGGTCCATATATCAAGTGGGCGGCACCGAAATATGGCGCATTGCCGGGACCGGATATCCATCCGGAACCCCTAAGAAGGTGTCCGAAGACTGGCCTTCAGAATGGTTTTATATAGAAGACGCTCCGCTGCCGGAACCTGTTCGGATCGGCCTCCCGGAGTTCAGCAATGCTCCTCTGAAGAAACGCCTTAGTTGGCGTCCGCGGAGCCCCCAACTGGAGGAAGACAAGAGCGTCCATTATTTGATGGGCCGAATAAGGTTACTGGCCCATGCCAGGTTGACCATGATTGGAGTCATGGCGACATGCATTATGCGGGGGGTGCAGCCACTACAATATAGGGCCCACCCCATGTGGGATTTCAACAGGGAGGACGATGTCACCAGTCATGGCCGCAAAGGGCCGGATTCGGACAAAGATCTGGTGACGATCCTGTCCGGCCTGTATAAGGGGGAGAAGGAGGATTTCCTTCGGACGAACCCGTTAAATGGGTTCTCCATGAATAATCCACGACCTTGGGTAAGCGAACACTCTGCGTGCCCGACCCATGATTTTTGAAACTTAAGTTTCTTATATTGTGTTCTTCTTTCGAGCAGGAGCTGCGCCGGATCGTGGAGGACATGCTAAGTCCAACTCCGCAACCCGAGGATCCAGAGAGATCCCAGGATCCGGCCTCCGAAGAGGATCCGGACATAATGGTGGAGCTAATCGACGGGGTGTTCCACCATCTCAGCATGGACAATGCTTTAGTCGCCATCACGGCCGACTATCCCGGACTATATCCGGCTTCCCAGGTGATTGCGACCGAAGTCCTGACACCGTCATTCCTTCCTTGCTTATTTCTGACCACCGTATACGATGGCGCTGTGCAGGAGGCGCCCCTAGGGCGAGAAGCCGAGCCCGCGGTGGCTGGCCAACAAAGGCCAGTCCGGACCAGTAGGCAGAAGAGGAGCGCAGCGCGGACTGAAACATTGCCGCAAAGGTGTAGCTCACAATTCATTATTTAGAGCAATGTTCCTAGGAAGCGTTTGAGTGCTCATGACTTTTGTAGGGAAAAAAGCGTCGGCCGGACTGCGGGCGTGGAGGTTGCCAATCCAACCTCTACCAGCCAGGCTCCAGCACCTAGTCTGGAGGGGGAGGCGAGCGCAAGGCGCGAGCCGGACGTTCCTCCGACGGAGGATGCCGACAGACTGTCCGCCACCAAGTCTGAGGTGGAGAGTGTCCTGAATCACAGGCGCCGCCGGACAGTATTTCGTGACGCGTGCTTCTCCCCCGAGGCGTTGAATGCCTTTAACGCGGGGGACGCGCACCTTCGTGCTGCTCAAGATGGTTTTACCAGAGCCACGGAGCAGTATGTAAAAGACATACGGGTAAGAGAATTTAATAGTTGTATATGCCAGTAGCCCCTGAGACTTAAAGTAGTTATATTAACTGATTTAAGGATCATATGAAACGTAGGATCTTACCAAGAAGAATACCCAACTGTCTCAGGAGCTGCAAGAGTGCAAGGCCCAACTTGAGGCCGCACTCTCTGGCGCAGGAGGAAACACAGAGACCTCTCCTGGTAACGCATTATTTTAGAAAGATAAGTAGCGTTTAGCCTTTGCGCAAGTCTAAAAAATGACGTTGCAGGTGCTGCCGGACAAGATCCGGACAGGCAAGAACTTCTGCGCCAGCTAAAGGCCGGCGAGAGGGTGCTGCATAAGGTGCAGCATGAAAGGAACAAGCTCCAGGATGCCCATGCCCAGCTTGGAGAAGAGCTGAAAGGCGTTCGGGCCGAGCTGTCGGGCTCCGTTAAGGAGAATCAGCGGCTTCGTCGCGGCATCTATAGTAAGTGCTTGAGCGAACTCCTTTGAAAAGAAGAGTTCGGCGAGGAAGTCAATTTGACAGAATATGTCTGCAGGTATGCTCACAGGTCGCCCTGCGGAGGAGATGCCCGTATCAACGGGTGATCAACTTCCCGAATTGTTGCAACTGATCATACGAGTTCGGCAGGCAATGAGCGGCGTCATCCAGGCTTTATGGCCAGCCTTCTCCTTACCCGAGGGTCTTGGGGAGCTTGCGGAGAAGCTTCAGGGAGTGCGGCAGCGCTTCCATTTATGGAAGATTTCGGCCTGCCGCCAAGGTGCCAGGGAGGCCTGGGCCATGGTAAGGACGCGGTACAAGAAGGCGGATCCCAACCACATGGCCGAAGTCGGACTTGTGGGGCCCGATGGGAAGGAGATCCCTGTGAGTTTAGTATACGGCCAAGTAGAGTTGGCCGCTAAATTTTCCCAACAGGACTGTAAATTAGACAACATGTTAGACGGGATTGAGGAAGAATACAATCAGTCGATTTGACAATGTATTATAAAATGACATATAAAATGCCTTCTAGCCGGATTGTAGATCGTTTGTCTTTGCCGACCTTTTCGCTTCGACCTCGGGACCCTAGAGTCCGGAGTGTGTCCGAATACCTTCTCAGTTATGAAACAACCGGGGTATGCATGGAGACCAGGCGTAGGGGTCATTAGTGCTTTATCAGACAAGTGCCCAACTAGTTATGTTATATTACATGGGTAGTAAGAAACATCTTCCAGGGAGAATAGTTCCGTTAAGGGTTCCTTTCCTCTAGGGGTGGCATGCCCTAAAGTGCATGTCCGGACTGCGAAAAAAGCAGAAAAACATCTGGGGGCAGATAAATAAGTGGATAAAAAATCATCTTTTAAGTCACCGACCGAATATTCCCTTAAGAACGCTAGCTTTCGGCTTCACCCAGTCTGAGGTACACATCCGGCTGACCCGGCAGTAACAATCGCAGAGGTGCTCCCTTTACCTCCTAGCCGAACAATCGGGAACGTAGGGGTAAGCACAGGAGCCAGGCAACCCAGCTTGGCCAAAACTTAAGTCATATCGATGCATATAATGGTGAATAAAAGGTACATGTGGAGGCTTGACACATGTGCTGGGCATGAAGCCCTTATAATTAAGCTTCTGGTAAAGAAGCCCCCAGGTATAATGAGTGCGGATGGCACATCAATTGCGCGTGAACATTGTGCAAGTAAGCCCTTTAAGGCTTGGATGAATAGGGTTGAGAAGAAAAAGATAAACAAAAGGCAGCTGAAGTAAAAAAAAAATTGGACGGGGGGAAAGGGACGAACTCTTAGTCCGGCGCTAGGCATAGAATCTTCGGAGGCGGGCTGCGTTCCATGGGTTCGGCTCGAGTCGGTTATCCGATGCATTTCGTAGACGGTACGCTCCGCCGGTCAGGACTTGATCGATGATGAAGGGGCCTTCCCATTTGGGCTTGAGCTTGTCCTTTTTCTTGTCCGGCAGGCGTAGAACCAGTTCGCCAACGTTGTAAGTCTTGGCCCGTACTTCTCTGCTTTGGTATCTTCGAGCCTGCTGCTGATAGAATCCGGAACAAGCCTTGGCGACATCGCGTTCTTCCTCCAATGCGTCCAAGCTGTCCTGCCGATCCAACTCGGCTTCTCTTTCTTCGTACATGCGCACTCGAGGTGAGTCATGAATTATGTCGCAGGGCAAAACTGCTTCTGCGCCGTATACCATAAAAAATGGTGTGAATCCGGTAGTACGGTTAGGCGTTGTCCGTAGCCCCCATAGTACGGAGTCAAGCTCCTCTACCCAGTGCGTGTCAGATTTTGTAAGGGACCGCACTAGTCTGGCTTTGATGCCGCTCATTATTAGACCATTTGCTCGTTCCACTTGACCGTTGGTTTGAGGATGATAGACTGAAGCTTAATCGAGCTTGATGCCCATATTTTTGCACCATGATTTAACCTCGTCGGCCGTGAAGTTCGTGTCGTTATCGGTGATGATGCTGTGGGGGACACCATAACGGTGTACTACCCTGGATATAAAGTCTATCACTGGTCCGGACTCTGCCGTTTTAACTGGCTTGGCCTCTATCCATTTGGTGAATTTATCCACCATGACCAATAGGTACCTTTGCTTGTGGGTTCCCCCTTTAAGTGGTCCAACCATGTCAAGCCCCCAGACCGCAAACGGCCAGGTAATGGGTATAGTTTTGAGGGCGGTGGGTGGCATGTGGCTCTGATTAGCAAAGAGCTGACAACCGACGCATCTTTGGACTAAGTCCTGAGCATCTGCCCGGGCCGTCGGCCAATAAAATCCTATACGGAATGCCTTTCCTACAAGGGCCCGGGCTGCGGCGTGGTGTCTGCCTAGTCCTGTGTGAATTTCAGCCAGAAGGTCTCGCCCTTCCTCTTCGGAGATACACCTTTGAAGGACTCCGGTTGTGCTTTTCTTATAGAGTTCTCCCTCATGGACCTTGTAGGCTTTAGATCGACGGACTATGCAGCGGGCCTCATTATGGTCTTCGGGGAGTTCCTGCCTAAGCAAGTAGGCGAGGAATGGTTCTGTCCACGGGGCAATTACTGCCATTATGTCGTGGGCTGAAGGTGTTATGTCATCGGCTGAATCGCCGGTTGGTGCGGCTTGTTCCGGTCTGTTATTTCCGGACTCCTCTTCCCATAGTACGGATGGCTTGAAGAGCCGTTCCAGGAAGATGTTAGGAGGGACAGCGTCGGGTTTTGCGCTGATGCGTGCCAGTACGTCGGCTGCTTGGTTATTGTCCCGGGCTACGTGATGGAATTCAAGTCCTTCAAACCGGGCTGACATTTTTAGGACAGCGTTGCGATATGCTACCATTTTCGGATCTTTGACGTCAAAGTCTCCGTTTATTTGGGATATTGCAAGGTTTGAATCCCCGCGCACCTCTAGGCGTTGAATGCCCATGGAGATTGCCATCCGGAGACCATGTAAAAGGGCCTCGTATTCGGCTGCGTTGTTGGAGTCCGTGTACATTATCTGAAGTACATATTGGACTGTGTCCCCGGTCGGGGACGTCAATACGACGCCAGCCCCCAATCCGGCTAACATTTTAGAGCCGTCGAAGTGCATAATCCAATTGGAGTATGCGCCGTACTCTTTAGGGAGTTCGGCTTCGGTCCATTCAACGACAAAGTCAGCCAAAACTTGTGACTTTATGGCTCGCCGAGGTTTGTAAGTTATATCAAATGGTAAGAGCTCAATGGCCCATTTTGCAATCCTGCCCATCGCGTCGCGGTTGTTTATAATGTCGTTAAGTGGTACTTCAGAGGCCACTGTTATCGAGCGCTCTTGAAAGTAGTGTCGAAGCTTCCGGGATGCCATGAACACCGCGTATGCTATCTTCTGATAGTGCGGGTAACGGGACTTGCAGGGGGTTAACACAGTGGATACGTAGTATACTTGTTTTTGAAGAGGGAATTTATGCCCTTCTGTCGCTCGTTCGACGACGAGGGCCGCGCTTACAACTTGATGCGTTGCTGCGATGTATAACAACATTGGTTCACCCAGGTTGGGCGCAGCCAAGACCGGATTTGTTGCCAATATGGCCTTTATTTCTTCGAGTCCGGTGGTGGCAGCATCCGTCCACTCGAAGTGTTCGGTGCGCCTAAGGAGGCGATAGAGGGGCAATGCCTTTTCTCCTAGACGGGAGATAAAATGGCTTAGAGCCGCCACGCATCCAGTCAATTTTTGTATTTGCTTGAGGTCTTTTGGGATATCTAGCTGTGACAGAGCTCGGATCTTGGCTGGGTTTGCTTCAATTCCTCTACCGGATACGATGAAGCCCAGCAGCTTTCTAGCTGGTACGCCGAAAACGCATTTTTCCGGATTCAGCTTGATGTCATATGCTCTGAGGTTGTCGAATGTGAGCCTCAAGTCGTCTACTAGAGTCTCAACGTGTTTAGTTTTGACGACTACGTTGTCTACATATGCCTCTACTGTTTTGCCGATCTGGGTAGCCAGACATGTCTGAATCATGCGCTGATATGTTGCGCCGGCGTTTTTAAGTCCGAAGGGCATCGTGTTAAAGCAGAATGGTCCATATGGAGTAATGAATGCCGTTGCGGCTTGATCTGCTTCTGCCATCTTGATTTGATGATAGCCGGAGTATGCGTCCAGGAAGCACAATGAATCGTGCCCTGCAGTGGCATCGATGATTTGGTCGATGCGAGGGAGGGGGAAGGGATCCTTTGGGCAGGCTTTATTTAGGTCTTTGAAATCGACACATAGGCGCCAGGATTTGTCCTTCTTTGGTACCATTACCAGGTTTGCTAGCCAATCCGGATGTTTGATGTCTCTGATGAATCCGGCTTCCAATAGTTTGGCTAGCTCTTCTCCCATTGCCTGTCGTTTGGGTTCGGAAAATCATCGAAGAGTCTGTTTGACTGGCTTGAATCCTTTTAGGATGTTTAGGCTGTGTTCTGCCAATCTGCGTGGGATTCCGGGCATATCCGAGGGGTGCCAGGCAAAAATGTCCCAATTTTTCCGAAGGAATTCTCGCAGTGTGGCGTCTACATCAGGGTTCAATTGTGCCCCGATGGAGGCTGTTTTGGTCGGGTCTGTTGGGTGGACCTGGAATTTTACTATTTCATCTGCTGGTTTAAAGAAGGTGGACTTGGGGCTCTTATCGAGTATCACATCATCCCTATTCACTGTAGAGCGCAGCGCGGTGAGTTCCTCCGCCGCTAGGGCTTCGGATAGTGCCTCTAAGGCTAATGCGGCTGTCTTGTTTTCGGCGCGGAGTGCTATGTCCGGATCACTAACGAGAGTGATTATTCCGCCGGGCCCAGGCATTTTGAGCTTCATGTACCCGTAATGGGGTACGGCTTGAAAAATTGTGAATGCCTCTCGTCCTAATATAGCGTGATATCCGCTGTTGAACGGGGCCACTTGGAACGTGACTTCTTCGGATCTGTAATTGTCCGGCGAGCCGAATACCACATCGAGTGTGATTTTTCCTGTGCAGTGCGCCTCCCGGCTAGGGATTATTCCTCTAAAGGTTGTGTTGCTTCGCCCAATGCGGCTCCAGTCTATTTCCATTTTTTGAAGGGTTTCCTCGTAGATGAGGTTTAATCCGCTGCCGCCATCCATGAGGACTTTTGTAAGTCGAAAGCCGTCCACTATTGGACTAAGTACCAGTGCGGCTGGAGCTCGGGCTGTTCGGAATTTAGGTTCGTCGCTGGCGTTGAAGGTGATGGCTGTGTCGCTCCATGGATTGGTTGTTGCTACTTGGTAGACTTCGGCGAGGCTGCGGATTGTTCGTTTCCGCATATTATTTGATGCGAAAGTCTCGAAGACTGTTGATACCGTACCGATGTTGTTGGAGTGGTTTTCCGGGGCTAGAAGCTCCTTTCCACTTTTGGCCACCTGCCGTAATATCCAACATGCTCGAAGGCTATGTGTTGGGATGGCGCCTTCTGTACTGTGAATTTTACAGGGTCCGCTAAGCCATCCCTCCAGTACGGTTCCGTGCCCTCTATGGGGTATTTGCTTTTTGATTTTTGTATCTGGTGCCTGAGTGTAATGCACCCTTTTGTTGCGGACTAGGGTTATATTCGGGGCCGGATTGTCCCAAAACTTATATTCGGTTGTCTGGAAACTCTCCATCGCACAGTACTTTCGTACTATGGACGCCAGGTCGGCGAAGCGTGTAATTTCACGACGGCTGACGACGTTCAAGATTCCCTCGTCCATGCAATTATTGCAAAAAATTGAGATTGCGTTTTCCTCTCGGCAGTCCTTTATCCTGTCCATAACCAGGAGGAATCTGGCCCAGTAGTGATGTACTGTCTCAGCGGGCTCTTGCCGGATTAGAGATAGATTGCATATGTCTGTGCGGGTGGGTGGAATTAAGTCCGGAACCCTGCCCATCTCAAGGCTCGAGGGCCGAGAAGTTTCCAAATTTGGAAGCTTGGATTGCTGGACGTTGTCCAACGAGTCAGGTCCGATGCCTGACTTTAAGTTCAGTGCTTGATCGAAGTCCGTCCCTCCACGGGAATCCGGCATGGGGGGTTCGGGAGCCCGGACATGACTAGTTTTCAATACAGGAGAAGAGTCGCTGCATTGTTCCTCTACCACTGGAACGTGGTGGGTGACCTGGGGGGAGTTAATCTCTCTCAGATCGGTTTTAAGCCCAATCTGATTGTAGTCTGTAGCGACTCCCAGGGCGGCGATGCGATCCAAGAGCTCGTTTATGGACGAGAGCTCTATTGGATCTAGCCGCTCGGCGAATTCCGAGCTGACGCGAAGATTGCTTCTGACGACTAGAGAGGTCATTGTCAAAGCGGTGGCCGGACAGGCGGTCATAAGAAAACCACCTAGCCGGATGGTTTGGCCGGCGGCCAAGGCTTCTTTGGCGAAAATACCGTCCTTGAAGACGGGAGGAGGCATCCTTCCTATCGGTGACGGCACAGAGGAACTCTTAATGAAAGCACCAATGTCGGTGTCAAAACCGGCGGATCTCGAGTAGGGGGTCCCAAACTGTGCGTCTAGGCGGATGGTAACAGGAGACAAGGGACACGATATTTTATCCAGGTTTGGGCCCTCTTGATGGAGGTAAAACCCTACGTCCTGCTTGATTGATATTGATACTGTGGATGTTTACAAGAGTGGATCTACCACGAGATCAAGGAGGCTAAACCCTAGAAGCTAGCCTATGGTATGATTGTAATGGTTGTTGTTGTGTCCTACGGACTAGAGCCATCCGGTTTATATAGACACCGGAGAGGGCTAGGGTTACATAGAGTCGGTTACAATGGTAGGAGATCTACATATCCGTATCGCCAAGCTTGCCTTCCACGCCAAGGAAAGTCCCATCCGGACACGGGATGAAGTCTTCAATCTTGTATCTTCATAGTCTTGGAGTCCGGTCGATGATGATAATCCGGCCGATGATAGTTCGGCCGATGATGGCAGTCCGGCTATCCGGACACCCCCTAATCCGGGACTCCCTCAGGCAGCTCATCCCCACCCCCAGGCCCCATGAGAGGGTCGTTTTTCTTCCCCACTTCCTCCGCGAACTGGGCTTTCCACTTCACCCCTTTGTCCGGGGGCTCATGTTCTACTACGGCCTGGATTTCCATGATCTGGCGCCAAACTTCATCCTCAACATCTCGGCGTTTATCGTCGTGTGCGAGGCCTTCCTCTGCATCCAGCCCCACTTTGGCTTGTGGCTCAAGACCTTCAATGTCAAGCCAAAGGTAGTGAAGGGCACTCAAGCGGAGTGCGGAGGCGCCATGTTGGGCAAGATGCCCAATGTCCTTTGGTTCGAAGGGGCCTTCGTGGAATCCGTCAAGGGGTGGCAATCGGGGTGGTTCTATATCACCGAGCCGCGCGACCCTAAGTAGGCGGCAGCCCCCGAGTTCAGATCTGGTATCCCCACGCAGCTCACCTCCTGGAAAGAGAAGGGCTTGCTGTGGGGTAGTTCGGAGGAGGTGATGGGACTCCAAGCCTGTATCCAGAAGCTGGTGAAGAAGCTCAGGCTGGTTAACATGGTCCAAGTCATGCTCGTCCGCTGGATTCTCCCATGCCAAGAGCGGGCATTCAATCTGTGGGAGTTCAATCCGGAACAGCACCAGGCGCTGAGCGGGCTCTTCGACATGACGTACGAAGGCGCCTGGAGGGTGCTGTTTAAGGGCACCGAAGCCCCCGCATCCGCGACTAAAGATCGCGGATTTCGCTCGCAGCGCCAAGCCGACGAGGTAAGTGATTCTACCCCTTTACGGGACACTTGCTTTTCATAGTTTGACTCTATGCGGATTTTAATTTCCCCTTTTCCTTTGACAGGACTGGATGAGGAAGGCGGAGCAGATTATCTGCCCGGCTCCTATGCCAGAAAACCCAGTAGACGCCCGTCTAGCGAGGCTGCTGGTTCCGGCACCGCACGTGGTGCCGGAGAAGAAGGCCAAGAAGGAGGCCACGGGTGCTCGAAAGAGTTCCCATTTTCAGGTGTCCGACGACTCCGGGGCGGACTCCTCCCCGAAAACGAGGGGGAGAAAGAGGACTCTCTCCCAGAGGAGGGAGAGAGGAAGAGGAAGGCTTCCCCAATAGGGGAGGCCGAAGGGTCCAAGAGGGGAAGGACTATTCCCCCAGACAGCTCCGCCAACATCAACGTTGGCGAGGAAGAATGGCCTTCAAGGGCCAGGCCTCCAGCGAGATCGTAAGTATCCGGACTCCTGAGTGATTTATAATTTCTTTTTCTGTGTCACATAGTGTCATTCTGATGCCGCATGCTGCCTGTAGTCCGGCCCATGATGATCTCCCCGCTTCATCGAGCGGGTCGTTGGCTCCGTCGGATGTAGACTCCATCCCGACCGCCTCCACCCCTCGCGACACCGAGGACGCCGAGGTGGGATCCCAAGAAGGGACCCATCAGGGGGAGGCTCCGGAGGCACCACAAGGCGTCCTCCCGGACTTTGCACCGGACTCCATATCGGAACCCGCAGTGGCTCCGGAGTCCGGCCGGCGGCCCCTTCGCATGAAGGGCAAGACCGTGACGCCGGCGGCTTCCGTCCAACCGGAGGCGCCGGACAATTTGTTGGAGGCGCTCCAGAGCGCTTCCATCGAGGAAGAACACCGCACTATTATGAGTGCGGTGATTCAGAAGGTACAGCTTGACAAGAGCGGGCTGACCGAAGCCTGCAATAGCCTTCTATCAGGCTTTGAGGTAAGAAGTTAAAAAATATGCAATGTAATACTGCATAGGCAGTAGCCCCTGATGCTCGGTTCGGTGTTCGTAAAGAAAAGCCGGACTGAGGATCTGGAAAAAAAAAGAAGATATACGCAGGGTTGCTAAAAAATTATGTCAATATGGGTTGCAGGCTGCGCTGCTGACCTCTGCCGCACTGACTGCGGAGGTCGGTGCTTTGAAGCAGGAGCTCGAGCGGTCCGAGCAAGAGCTCGGCCGCGCCAAGAAGCAGCTCCAGGACAAAGAAGGTGAGTAACACCACTTTGAACTTGTACCTTACAGAAAAGGATTTAGGTTGCAAAAAATAACAAGGATAACATGGGTACTGCAGGGGCCACGAACGAGGTGGCGACCCTGAAGGAGGCCGTGTCTGCGGCCGAACGCAATGCGGCCGCGGAACGGGCAGAGCGAGAAAAGCAGGAGGCGCGGGTGGCGGTGGTTCAGCAAGAGCTCCAGGCTCTCATGGAAAAGCATGAGAGTTTGGAGCGTGACTCAAAGACTCGAGAGTCCGAGCTTGCCTCGGCTCTCGAAAGTGCCAAGACTGCCAAGGCCGATGCCCATAAGTCCCTTCAGGAGATTGAGTTGGTGAGGAAGATAGCGGCGGGTAAGGCATTTTTCATGCAAAGCAAGCATGTGAATGTAAATTACGTGTTACTTACCCGAATTCGGAGCTCTCCAGGGGCGTTTGCAGATCTGCCTCGTAGTGTGTCTGATGCCGCCGCATTCTATCGAGCCGAGGAGGGGAGCTCAACGGAGAAGGTCTTCTGGTCTCAGTATGCTGAGGCCGGCCATCCGGTGCCCCCTAGCGACCAGCTGAAGCAGCTGGTCGAGCTCCACAAGGCGGACGAGCAGGCCATGAAGGGCCTCATAGTCCGGCTGTGGCCTGGAGAGGCCATGCCTGGGAGCTACTTCGGCCTCGTGCGACGGTTGGTGGATGCATGCCCCTGGGTGGAGGTTATCAAGCGCTCCGCCTGTATTGAAGGTGCTCGTCGGGCCCTTGCCCGCGCAAAGGTGCATTGGGGCAAGCTGGATACGGAGAAGCTAATCACTGACACGCCACCAGTGGGCAAGGAATATCGTACGCCCGAGATGTACTATAAGACTGTCCTGAAGGGTGCCCGCAAGATTGCGGATGAGTGTCCCAGGGATGTAATTATTGAGTAAATTCGTAATGTGTTATCCTGTGCGCTGAAAACTTTGTTCATATGCGCTAAGCAATGCTTGTTAATTTAAAATATTAACTTCTGTGCGGCCGTTTATTAAATCTGAGAGATGGCAAGTCGTCGGCTTCAGCCCCCATGCCACGAGTGCTGGGGTGTTCGGGATAAACTTGAGCACTCTTGTTCCCATTTTTGGGTCCATCTAGGGAGGCGCTCAACACAACGAACAAGGCAACCGGACTTATAGTGCTTGAACACTCTCACTTAGCCATAGAATTCTATAATTTAAAATTTCGGCGAAGCCCCTAGTATTCGGAAGACCGAATTAGGGGCGCTATCCACTCCTTCGTCGGACATTATCCGGAACTTCGCTCGAAGCGGCGTAGGTCTTTAAGGACCCGAAAGGACCTCTCGAACAGCGACCAGTCTCTCGCCTTATCATGACAGTCAGTTTTAGCTTTCTCCACTGAGGCGTTAACCCGGCTCAACCGGGGCGCAATCGCAGTGGTTCTCCCAGTGCTACCTTAGCCGATAGAACGGAACGTAAGGTGCCAAACATGGGAGCTGGGCAAACCCAACTGTTGACCCAAGACATGATTCGGAGCCGATTCATATAATGCTATAAGTTTGGGGTGCCGCACTTGTGAAAGTGTTCGGACTTTATCACACCATAATGCGGGGAACGTAAGCCCCTGGTGTATTTGGCCGTACCAAAATGTACGGATGCAACATGTCGTAAATGAACATATATATATATAAGGTAATGCAATTATGGGCAAAAAGTGTTGCATTTTATTCGAGAAGATCTGCTATGAGTGCGGAATGATACAAATAGTGCGGAAAGCAAGGGATTGGACGAATTAAAGGCATCTCCCTCCAGGGGTAGGCCGCGGATGGTGTATTTAACAAATTTAATGCTCGTAATGGAGACCACCTGAGTGTTTGTCGCGGCCTTTGTCCCTCCCTGGCTGTTGCATCATGAGTTCGGAAGGTTCGCCGCCGGACAGAGTTCTGTATAAAAAAAGAAAAAAAAAGATAAAAAGGGCGACACACTTGGGAGCCCCTTGTGTGGTCGAACCGCACTCTGGGTCTGTTGTGGTTGTGCCTCTCCCCCTATGCCCATGGTATCTCCAGGGCGTAATTATGTATGCGGAGAGTTTGTCTTACAATTGTGCGAGGGCTGGGGTTGAGGCCGCATTGCTACGCATGCTCGGAATGTGCCAGGTGGTCTTGGTTGATGTTGCTCCGGGCGCGTTTGGCCGTGTCTGGTCGTTTAACGGCCGGACTCGAAAATTGCCTTAAAAGGCTGCTCTGTACTTCTGCCGCGAGAGCCGCTGTATGTTCCTCCGTTCGGAGGGAGCGTTCCGTGTTTCCATTGACCGTGATGACTCCACGAGGGCCTGGCATCTTGAGCTTAAGGTATGCATAATGCGGCACCATGTTGAATTTTGCGAACGCGGTTCGTCCGAGCAGAGCGTGATAGCCACTGCGGAACGGGACTATGTCGAAGATTAACTCCTCGCTTCGGAAATTATCCAGGGATCCGAAGACCACTTCCAGTGTGACTGAGCCTGTACAACTGGCCTCGACACCTGGTATGACGCCTTTGAAGGTTGTCTTTGTAGGTTTAATCCTTGAAGGGTCTATGCCCATCTTGCGCACTGTATCCTGGTTAAGCAGGTTCAGGCTACTGCCGCCGTCCATCAGGACTCTCGTGAGGTGAAATCCATCGACGATAGGGTCTAAAACCAATGTGGAGAATCCGCCATGGCGGATACTGGTCGGATGGTCTCTTCGATCGAAAGTGATCGGTCAAGAGGACCATGTGTTGAATTTTGGGGCGACTGGCTCCATCGTGTATACGTCCCTTAGTGCACGCTTCCGCTCCCTCTTGGGGATATGCGTTGCGTATATCATGTTTACCATCTGAACTTGAGGGGGGAATCCCTTTTGTCCTCTGTTGTTCGGCGGCCGGGTCTCTTCCTCGTCATCGTTGTGTAGCCCCTTGTCATTGTATTCGGCGATTAATTTGTCTGCCTGCTTGAATACCCAACAATCTCTGTTGGTGTGGTTAGCTGGCTTTTCGGGGGTTCCATGTATTTGACAGGAGCGGTCGAGTATTCGGTCCAAATTGGACGGGCCCGGAGTGGTTCTCTTGAATGGCTTCTTCCGTTGACCGGGCTTGGAGCCTCGGAATCCGGCATTGACTGCCGTATCCTCATTGTTGTCGCCGTTAATGCGGCGTTTGTTTTTGTTTCGACGCAACCTGCCATTGCGGTCCTTGGAATCCGGACTGCCAGCGTTTTTGCTGAGGTTGTTGCTGTGAGCTAGCCAGCTATCCTCTCCCGCACAGAAGCGGGTCATGAGTGATGTGAGGGCTGCCATGGATTTTGGCTTTTCCTGCCCTAGGTGCCGGGCCAGCCACTCGTCACGGATGTTATGTTTGAAGGCCACGAGGGCCTCTGCATCCGGACAGTCGACGATTTGATTTTTCTTTGTTAAGAACCGTGTCCAGAATTGCCTGGCCGATTCGTCTGGCTGCTGGATTATGTGGCTTAGGTCATCTGCGTCCGGTGGTCGCACATACGTGCCCTAGAAGTTGTCGAGGAATGCGGCTTCCAGGTCTTCCCAGCATCCAATTGACTCTGCGGGCAGGCTGTTAAGCCAATGCCGAGCTGGTCCTTTAAGCTTGAGCGGGAGATATTTGATGGCGTGAAGATTGTCGCCGCGGGCCATATGTATATGGAGGAGATAATCCTCAATCCAAACCGCGGGGTCTGTTGTGCCATCGTAGGATTCGATATTAACGGGTTTAAACCCTTTAGGGATTTGATGATCCATTACTTCGTCAGTGAAGCATAGTGGGTGTGCGGCGCCTCTGTATTGAGCAATATCGCGACATAGCTCGAGAGGGCGTTGTCTGCTGTGTTCGGCCCGGCCGGAGTAACTGTATCCGGCGCGACGGTATTCGTCGTGGGTCTTAGGGCGCCCACGTGATCCATAGATAGATCTGGATTGTCTTGCCTTGTCCTCCAGTATATCCCGCAAGTCCGGCGTGTTCCCCCGTGGCTTCATGCTTTTTGAGCGATGTCGGGGTACGGTTTTGGTGGAGGGCTTGCACGCCTCTCTGTCGCGGCCACGAGGTGGTCAGTCTGCCGTATTGTGCGCTGGTGATGCAGGTTTGTACGCTTCCTCCTCTAGTCGGTGGAGCAACTTGCGTTTTGGGTAACTTTTGGAGGGGCGTTCGAGTTCATACTCTTCGGCCGCGAGGACCTCGGTCCATCTGTCGGCCAGCAGGTCTTGATCAGCTTGAAGCTGTTGCTGCTTTTTCTTTAGGCTGTTTGCTGTGGCCATTAGCCTGCGTCTGAAACGCTCTTGTTCGACGGGATCCTCAGGCACGACGAATTCGTCGTCGTCGAGGCTTGCCTCATCTGCGGAGGGAGGTAAGTAATTATCATCCTCGACCTCTTCGTCTGCCGCCCTCTCGTGAGGGCTTGCTTCTGCTTCCTCCTGTGCTGGATCGTGCTGGAGGGGGTTGTCTTCGGCACTTTCTGGGGTGTTATTATCTCCTGTGCCAGAATCTCCATTCTTGCTGTGGCGGGATTTAGAGCGACGCCGCTGACGTCGGCGCTTGGGCTGTTTCTTTAAGGAATCGGCCTCCGTTGTTTCTTCGCCGTCCCCATCTTTTGGGGTGTCTACCATGTATATGTCATATGACGAGGTGGTCTTCTAGTGCCCTGTAGGCACTGGTTCTTGATAGTCTCTGGCATCGTCGTCCATACCGTCGATGTCTTCGGAGTCGTAGTCGAGTACGTCGGTTAGATCGTCGACGGTGGCTACGAAGTGGGTGGTGGGTGGGCTCTGAATTTCTTCGTCGTCCGCATCCCAAACCTCCTGGCCGTAGTTTGGCCAGGGCTCTCCGGATAGCGAGAGATGCTTCAGCGAATTTAAGATATCACCGAAGGGTGAGTGCTGAAAGATGTCCGCAGCGGTGAATTCCATGATCGGTGCCCAATCGGATTCGACTGGCAGGGGCGCAGGAGGTTTGGAGTCCGGCAAAGAGTCCGGCACCTCGGAGTCATGAGCTTTATGCGGGACAAGGTAAGTGTTCGGCTCCATCGCCATAGAGGTTGCAGCTCCCGAGGCGGTGTCCAGCCATCCATCCTCGATCTGAGCGATCGGCTCCGGACTATGGGTCGGAGCGGATTCGTGTGCGGCCTCCAAGATGCTGTCCGGCGGCAGAGTTAGGTCATGCCCATCGTGACAGTGCGGCACGCTCGGCTATGGCTCAGATCCATCGAAGATCAAGTCCCCGCGGATATCGGCCGTGAAGTTTAGGCTTCCAAACCTGACCTGACGGCCAGGGGCGTAGCTTTCGATCTGCTCCAGATGGCCAAGTGAGTTGGCCCGCAGTGCGAAGCCGCCGAATACGAAGATCTGTCCGGGGAGAAAAGTCTCACCCAGCACTGCGTCGTTGTCGATTGAAGAGGCCATCAAGCCTATCGGTGACGACACAGAGGAACTCTCAGTGAAAGCACCAATGTCAGTGTCAAAACCGGCGGATCTCGGGTAGGGGGTCCCGAACTGTGCGTCTAGGCGGATGGTAACAGGAGACAAGGGACACGATGTTTTACCCAGGTTCGGGCCCTCTTGATGGAGGTAAAACCCTACGTCCTGCTTGATTGATATTGATATTGTGGATGTTTACAAGAGTGGATCTACCATGAGATCAAGGAGGCTAAACCCTAGAAGCTAGCCTATGGTATGATTGTAATGGTTGTTGTTGTGTCCTACGGACTAGAGCCATCCGGTTTATATAGACACCGGAGAGGGCTAGGGTTACATAGAGTCGGTTACAATGGTAGGAGATCTACATATCATTATCGCCAAGCTTGCCCTCCACGCCAAGGAAAGTCCCATCCGGACACGGGACGAAGTCTTCAATCTTGTATCTTCATAGTCTTGGAGTCCGGTTCATGATGATAGTCCGGCCGATGATAGTTCGGCTGATGATGGTAGTCCGGCTATCCGGACACCCCCTAATCCAGGACTCCCTCAAGGACTCTAGGACGTGAATTGATATAATTTCTCTTATAAGGAAAGCCTAGATGAATCCTTTTCTTGTACGGGAAGTCCAGCTGCCTCATATATATGTAAGGGGTGACGGCCGATTGAACAACACCAATCGAACTGATCAATCTATTACACTTTTGTGTTCATCTATTTTTATCCCCTACCCTTGTATCTTTCTTTCTCGTTCTTCGTTCGTTCTTCATATTGGAGGGAAGCGATCCACAAGGCTGTAGGGTGATTACGTAGACCTAGAGCAGCCCATAGCAGCCGCACTCCCTGACGGGGTCCCTCCCGGGTTTGTGGGGTTTCGGGTCTAAAAGCACCCGCCAACTGTCCTGCGTATTGCGCTGTCGGCCGGGTCTCCTTCGACGTGAGTTGCGGTGCATCACCCCCGGCGTCAACGGTACATGTGACGTGTTCGTGTGTCAACAAGGCCACTCTCTTTTCACGTCAGTTTCTTCATGCTAGTATTGGTATTACTACACAACCCCTTAAAATAGGGAATACTTATAATTCTACCCTAGAGGCCATTCAACTACCAGCGTAGAGAACACTCCCTATTTGGAGCTGGGTGGATCGGGCGCAGCTTTGCATCCCTACCCGTACATCGACCGTGGTTAGAACGGTCACTTTTTTTCGAGAGTACGCCAAAGACGTACCTTACCTTTATAGAAGAGAGAAAATATGTACAAGAGATTGCAACGGCGAGATCACCACAAACCGGTGATCACACACCCCTCCAATCCGGCTTAAACTAGGAAACTACTCACAATATCAGAGAACTCCTCTCCCTCCCGCAAGAGCTCATTGCCGGATTTCGGCAAAGATTAGCTCTACGGTGCCAAACACACTACAGATGTTACCTGAATGAAAGACCCGATTGTTCCTTTGCTTCCATAAAGTCCAACAAATAAGCATGATGAATGAGTCGAAACCCTTTCTTTCCTCCTTTTGGATTTTCTTGCGCTGACTAGTCCACAAATCTTGAAGCCTGTCCTAATGGGAAGGGAGCATGCCCAGATCAATGTCCACCTTGGAGAAGCACAAATACCAAACATGCCTCACATAGACACATTGCAACAACAAATGATCAACCGTGTCTTCCTCTTGATCACAAAAAAACAGGGTGAAGTCTCCTCTTGTAACCCATGTCTAAGCCTTCTGTCTGAGGTCCAAAGTCTGTATTGAATCGCCAACCACATGAATATTTTGCAGGAAAGCAGGGCCCAGCTCTTCCAAATCGCAGTAGTGGGATGTAATCGGATCCCCCGTTCCTAGAGCATCTTGTAAGCAGAAGCTGTTGTGTACTCCCCAACAGCATTCCAAGCCCAAATGGCCTTGTCTTCATTGGCAGACGCAAGCTCCATCTCAATTAGCAGCTCCCAAAGATGGGTAAACTGCATCAACGTGTTAGTACTAAGATCTCCCAAGATATCATTTTCCAAGCATGTGTTGTCAGTCCCTCCTTAGCCGATCTTCTATTCACTATCCTTGTATTCACCTTTGCTAGAATTGCGGGTGAGATTTCAGCAACTTTTGACCCATGTATCCATCTGTCCTTCCAAAAAAGGATCTGGTCGTCGCTCCCCACATGCCATTGAACCAAGCTATCGAAAGCTATCCTGGCCTGTTTGTCCGGAGCCAGGTTTAGTCCTTGTCATGGCCTAGAATCATCCGTCCTTCTCAACCATTCCCAGCGGAGCCGAAGGGCAAGACCATGCTTGTTAAGATCCATCAGACCAAAACCACCCAGATACTTTGGTCGACAAACCCGTCGCCAAGAGACCACACACTTTCCTCCATTAATCTCCTCTGTTCCTGCCCAGAAGAAAGCCCTACATCCTTTATCAATTCTCTCTAACGCCCATTTTGGCACTTCTGCCACTATCAAGTGGTGTGTGGTCCTCGCTTGCATAACCTGGTTAACTAGAATCAACCTCCCTCGCCTAGTGATCATGCCTCTCTGCCATCCTGGAAGAATTTTCAGCGCCGCATCCACCATATACTGCCACTCAGAATGGGTGAGTTGCTTAATGCTTAACTGGAGACCCGGATACTTGCACGGGAAACAACCAATCTTCCAGGGTAGAGCATTCCGTACCAGCTCCACATCTTCCTCCTTAGCACGAATCAGAATAGTTGAAGATTTTGCATAATTCACACGCAATCCCGAAGCCATGCCAAAGATCTACAGTACCTCCTTTCCTAAGTGAATGTCAGCTAAGGAGGGCTTGATAAAGAGCACCACATCATCCGCATATAGTGATAACCTTTGCATCAGACGACATCCATTGATCTGTTGAAGCATCTTAAGCTCATGCGCCTTCGTCACAATGGTTGTGAGGGCATCCATGGCGATTATGAATAGGAGCAGGGATATGGAATCTCCTTGGCGCAATCCACAAGCATGCATAAACTTTTCGGTAGCACATCCATTCACCAAAACCTGCGAGCTAGCCGTTGTAAGTAAGGTAGCTAGCCAGGAAAAACCATCTTTCCGAGAAACCTTTAGCACGGAGGATATCAAAGAGAAACGGCCATGAAAGAGAGTCAAATACTCGATAAATGTCTAGCTTCAAAAGAACACATTTAGCTTTCCTGCGGTGCAATCTTCTAGTCATCTATCTCACAAGTAGGAAGTTGTCATGTAGGTTTCTCCCCTAATGAAAGCAAATTGGTTAATGCTCACCAACTCGTCCATCCTAGGCTGCAATCTATTCGCCATTAACTTGGACGCCGACTTGGGGATGCTATGGACAAGACTTGGTATCCCATACTCACCAACTCATCAATATTGCTTGCCTTTGTTTTTTTGGGAATTAGAATGATCAAGGCTTGGTTAAGCCTCCCAAAACCTGGCCGTTATTCAGGAAAAGTTTGTGGATTGCCATGATCACATCCCGTTTAATGATATCCCATGCCTTTTGGAAGACGATCCCAATGAAACCGTTCGGGCCCGGAGCCCTATCTATCGGCATGTCCTTAATAACATTCCATATTTCTTCCTCGAAAAATGGGAGGTCTTGCTCAAAGAGCTCAACCAACATCATGTTTAGAGCTTCCAAATCAAGAGTGTATTCCCGGGTAAAATCCTTTCCCAGCCTCTCCTTGAATGCACGGAAAAAGGCCTCTTCCTTCCCACTCCGGTCCGTAATAACTTGGCAATTCACTAGCATTGATGGGATGAAGTTCTTGGTTTTTTTACCATTAGCAACCAAGTGAAACAATTGAGTATTAGCATCTCCCTCCGGCAGCCATCGAATACAGGATCTTTGTCTAGCAATCGTCCTCTCAAGGGACGCTAGCCCCAACACCAAGTGCTTGAGGATGCCTCTTAACCATCTCTAGTCTACCGACAACAACCTCCCTTCTTGAGCACAATCTAACCTCAGAATCACCAACTTAGCTAGAGCAATTTGGAGCTTGATATTGCCAGTTTTCTTTTGAACCCAAGTAGTAAGTGCACGAGCAGTGTTCCTTAATAGGACATCCAGCCTATGGAAAGGATCCACAATCATTGGGTCACACACCCAAGCCTCCTGCACCGCTTCCAGGAAACCATCAAGCTTCACCCAGAACAATTCGAACTGGAATATTTTATGGGGCAGTAGGTGTTCTTCTAGAGAGAGGAAGAGCGGGCAGTGATTTGGCATGGCAGTCAAGAGAGCTTGCAGCAAGCAGTCCGGATGGTCCAGCTCCCAATCTACTGACACAAATGCCCGATCAATCTTGGTAAGGGTGGGTATTTCTCTCTCGTTACTCCAAGTGTATTTATGGCCATGTAGAAAAAGCTCTTTAAGAGCGGTGTTGTCCACAAACCTCTTGAACCTCCCCATCATCCTAAGATCCAGTAGCGTGTTGTTCTTGTCCATCGCGTGGAGATTGAGATTGAAGTCTCCGATTACCGGCCAAGGGCCAGGGCTAAGAGCATATCTAGCAAACCCCGTAAAAAGCTACGAACCGCAAAATAACCGCCAAAATGTGGGTCAGCGGAGAAAATCCCACCCGAATAGACCCCTCAAACGTGACCGGCCCGTAAAATGTTTTGAGGGGCGCGGCAAATCTCGTCCCCAACCCGCGAATACACAAATTTCCGCCTCGTCCCTACGGTGTCCCGTATCCCAGGAAAGCGGTTGGCGGGACGGACATTTTAGCCCGCGCCCTTTTGCCCACCTCCTTCTGCCGCCGCCCGCCATTGGTTCCGCCTGTCCGCCGCCGGTGATTCCGGCCAAATCTGCGGGCAGAATCGCACCGCGGGGGCGCCCCCACCCTCTACCATCGATACGCTGCACCCCCCCCCTCCGAATCCAGCGACACGAGCCACCCCTGGTCACCGTCTCCGCCGGGGATCGACAGCCCTCGAGCCGCCCCTAGTCGCCGCCCGGGATCGCCCTCCCCCCCGAACCGCGGGAGAGCCACCGCCCACAAGCCGCCGGTGAGTGTTTGCTTGTGCTTTGTGACGAGCGCTATGCATAGTTGATTGACGCGGCATGCGGTTTTTGTTCATGTAGATGGAATTCAGCCCGTGCGAGTAGTTTTTGCTCGACGATTCGTCCGATTCAGATGACTCGGATGTTGAGACACCGCTTGCAAACTATCGGTAGCAGACGTTGGTGATGGCTCTTGCCGTGAAGGAGCACGAAGACGAGAACTGAAAGAGGCGGCAAGGATCGACCGTCGGCCGTCTTTGCATTCCTCGAAATCGCCATCTCGGGAACGAGATGTTGATGCAAGAATACTTCGCGGAGAATCCAACATATCCACCGCACCTCTTCCGGAGAAGGTACCGAATGCGCCGATCTCTTTTGTGAAAATTGTTGAAGCTTGTGAGGCAAATTGTCGGTTTACTCAAAGAAGAAATGTCGCAGGCTTGAAGGGATTTAGTGCATATCAAAAAATCTCGGCAGCTATGCCGGTGATTGCATACTGCGTTCCGACTGACGATGCCGTTGAGTACCTTCGCATTGGTGAAGATACCACAATTGAGTCAGTGCGTAGGTTTGCCAAAGTGGTCATCCGTGTCTTTGGTCCTGAATATCTTCGGGTACCCAACGAGGATGACACAAAAAAATCGATGGCATGTAATGAGAGGAGAGGTTGGCCTGGCATGCTAGGTAGCATTGACTGTATGCATTGGAATTGGAAAAATTGTCTGAAGGCATGGCAGGGAATGTATTGTGGCAAGTCTCGTGATGCAACAATTGTGCTAGGATTTATGCCGGGAACTCTCATCCGAGGATTTATGGATTTGGCATTGCTTTTTTGGTATGCCGGGCACTCTCAATGATATCAATGTGTTGCAATGATCTCATTTGTTTGTTAGGCTTGCTAGTGGTGATGCTCCTGCTTGCAACTACACTATCAATGGGCATGAATACACAAAGGGGCATTATCTTGCAGATGGTATATACCCTCCTTGGTACACATTTGTCAAGAGCATCAAAAAACCCAAAACTAGAAAACAATGTGAATTCGCAAGGGTGCAAGAGGCAGCCCGAAAAGACATTGAAAGAGCATCTGGGGTTTTGCAATCTAGGTTTGCCATTGTTCGTTGTCCTGCTTGTTTTTGGGACAAGCGGACCTTGAAAAACATCATGACATATTGTGTTATCCTTCACAATATGATTCTCAAAGATGAGAGAGGCATGAACTTGGAGTTCTTCTACGACAATGTGGGTAGCCGTGTCAAACCAGCTAGAGACTCTAACCGCATTAGAGTTTTTCTTCAGACATACAAGGAGATTCAAAATGCAAACACCCACTTCCAGCTTCAGGAGGATCTCATTGAGCACCATTGGCAAAGGGTTGTACAGTAACAAAACTCATTTTTCTATTCATTTTTATTTATTCATGTGTTATTTGTATTCGGGACAAGTTTTATTTTGCATTATTTAGTTTGCTTTGGTGATCTGAATAATTATTTGTAATCTGGATGATTGTTGTATTGTGCTGGTATTGATATTTTTTCTGAATAATTATTTTGTAGCGTCGATGATTGTTGTATTTTTGTGGTGTGGTGTTGATATTTGCGTACCGGCAGCAGCGGCGCAAGAGCAGACCCTGCAAAGCCGACCCGTAAAAGAGTATATTCCGTGAATATTCTTTTATACGGGTCCGTTTGCGGGATCTGTCTCTGCGGCCGTCCGCGTCGGTCCGCAATGCCTTTTTTCGTGAATTGTAAACGCGTTTTGCGGGTCGGTGTTATGCGGGGTCTGCTAGAGATGCTCTATGTAATCTCCGTGAAGAACGGTCACGTACCCATGGAGGAGAACACCCGGTAAAGTTACATGTTTCATTTTTGCTGGTCTCCGAGTGTAATCCCGAGTAAAGTCTCGGCGGTTACGGATAAATTACACTTGATAAAACGATGTGCAAAGGGGAGTGTGGAGTGATATCCAAAGCCAACTTGCACACTGCCCACCCAACGTTTTCTTTTAAGCTCGTGGCTACCTAAGAACCATCGTACTTGCTGGAGATGTTTCATGGCGTGGGTGTCTAGGTGTATCGTCGTGGCATGTGTACCTAGGTGTAGCACGGCATGTGGCGTTCGGCCGGTCTAGCCCTCCCTCTCTATATAAAATAAACCATGGACGCCCGATCAACATCCATCCATTTCCGAGCTCCTCCTTTCTACCTCTCACACAGAGCAACCCATCGAGGTCCTCCTGCTCTTACGTACGTGATGGCTTCCCATCTCGCCGCCGCTGCCGTTCTGGCCGTGGCCGCCATGTCCATCCTCTTCCTCGCCTCCAACAAGTCGGCGCCGTCCTCAGCCCCAGCCCCGACGCCTGACGCCGGCGCCGGCGCCGGCCGGTGCTAGCCGCTGGTGTCCCCGCACTAGACGCCTGCGTGCATGTATATATGCGGCTTTCTCCGTTTAATCATCCATATGACCATATCGTTAGCCATGTTTTTGGTCGTCGGTTGATCGCGATCCTTACATATGTTTGTTTCTCTTGTGATGATTCGTCATGTAGTATATTTTTTGTATGAGTGAGATTATGAATCAAGGTGCATGGTTATGCTCCCTCCCGTGATCAGATATTGTACCATCTTAGTTCTAGTATTTGACACGTACGGAAAATAATTGCACGATAATCCTGGACGCACGGATTATTACGGGTTTTACGGATTTTTCTCTCTAATTAATCTGTCTCCCTCCTGATTTTCAGCCGGGTGGGGCCCATCCTCCCCTCTTCTCCAATCCCAATATCCCACGTTTGCTAGTCTGTGAGTCCCGTAATCCTTCCCTCTATGCGTCTAGCATTACTCATAATTGCAAGGATCAAAGCACGTATCGCAAGTTTGCAACCCTAACGCTCTTGTGTGTTTTCTTTTTCGACTTCGTCGTCGTCGATGCTAGTCACTCGTGTGGTCGCTCTCGTGTCGCTGAATCCGTGGTGATATTATGATCCTAGGCAAAGTTAGGAGATAAATTACCAAGCCCGTGAATCTATGGGGCAAGGAAACAAATGACTAACCCACATTGCCATGATGAGAGAGTGTGTATTAGAGAAAACCCTGTCTTGATCCAGTGGCGGAGGCACCGCCCAGCGACCCTGGGCACTTGCCCGGGCTCGTTGGCTCCTCGACTGCAGCGATCCTAGCGATAATAAAGGGCTATGCCTGTTCGGTAGTTGGATTTACCCGGGCAAAATAAATTTGGGCCTTCCTTTCTCTCATGTTCACAATCCAATAGTACCAACTTCTGTTTCACGCAGCTCAAAAATAAAACTTGTGTTTCACGAGTGCAGGACGCGAGCGAATCCAGCGCACGGACTGGCGACAGAGGCTTGCGGCTGCCCTAGAGACGGCTAGAAGCACGGCCGGCGGCGAGCGGACTGCGGACGCCAGACGCCCAGGCACTCTACCTCGTTCCTCAACCCCTCCTTCCTCTCATCTCTGAATAATTGGTATTGTCTAGCCGGCCAGGGATTGATTCATTGATAGACTTAGGGCTTAAATTTGGGAATTTTTTGTTGGGAACAAGATAAAATTGTATTTGTGGGTGCTGGATACTATAAAATTGAAGTATTTCTTTGGGATCCTACACCAAACTATCCCGGACTTGCTTCATAGTTCATACTTAGGTGCGATCTTCAGTTTTGCATATATAGATTTAGATAGGATCTACAAGTATTTTTCCTTATGACGCATTGATCTTCATAATCAGTGCATAATATATGAACCTTTGTATAAGTACTATAGATCAGTGATTTGCCTTAGTGCAAATGTTCCATGTGACCATCTCTATTCTTGCTTTGATTTTGAATATATTCACATCTCACAACCAAATTTGTTTTAATTACAAATCCATTTTTAATCTTGTAGTGCCTTCTAGGACTTTGGAAACATGGCGAGTTTACCTCTATGCAATGCTGGTTGTATGCCTTTCTTTTGAAAAAAATGAACAAGTGAGAGATGCTTTTCTCATGGTGAAAGAAATGGCACAATCACATCTGGTGACATCTGGTACGTATAGTTTTACTTTTGTTGGCAACATGACGAGTTTGCCTCTATGGAAGGCTGGTTATGTATCTTTTGTTGTCAGGTCTCAACTTTATTTGCTATATGAAACTGATATTGATATACTATATATTAGTTCACTTCAAAATTACATTTTGTGTGACTATTATATTTATTTTCTCACTTTGTGGTATATTATGCTGTGCACCCAAATAGCAAATATTTGAATTCAAGATTATACACTTGGGCCCTGTTCGGAAATTCATCGGCTCCTAGAATCTGCAGAGCGGCGGTTTGCTCGCTCCCAGATTTTGTACTACAACTTCGTCCGCTCCCGAAGCGGAGCGTGGAGCGGAGTATTCCCGAACAGGGCCTTAGGCTCAGCTTGCCCAGGCTCCAAAAAAGTTCTGGCTCTGCCCCTGTCTTGATCACTGCAACACACAAGCAACCCTGCCAACTTCGCCAAGCACCAGCCCCCTTTCTGTTAGTGTGCTTGCAAAGCTGGCAGGGTTGTGAGCACATCAACAAGGAGTGATTAGCAACCCTGTCAATTTCGTCAAGCACCAGCCTAAGCCGAAGATGGTGGCCAAGGTCAACGGCGGCGGTTCCCAACGGTTTACCGGGAGATTCTTTTTGCTTATGTCAAATATCTAACACGTGGACCCACCAGCTGTCACAGCCGCCGTCACCGTCTCCCGCCCGTCTCCACGTTTTCTTTGTCATGAACTTAAATTTGGCTCTCGGTATATAACACTTTGCAGTAGGGCCCGATAATATGCTCTCGGCAAATCTGCGGTTTACTGAAATGTAATTTGCCGGTAGGATCTGCCATGAGTATTGCTGCCTTTGCCGACCAGATAATTAAATAGACCTGGTGCAATGCCCCTTGGGTATGACTAACAGCTAAGGAATATACATCGCCTGTTGCTTGTTCGTGAAGAGAGATGCTCTATTAATGGAAACAAAATTCATCTGATGACACTATCTGTTAAGAAGGAACACTTGTATGCCGATCGATCAGAGTCTTCGGGTTTAAGCTGCACTCATTTCTTTCTTTATTTCACCACATGGTTGGCTTGACCTATGGCTACGATAATGATTAAGTGTGTTGGGAACAGACAAAAAAGCTAGACTGTCACACTCTGTAAACTACTGGGTTTATCTGTTGGCATGTGCCGCCGTGGTTTCTGCCAGTGGCGATTCTATTAGGTGGGCTTCATCAGGCTTAAGCCTACCCTTCACAAACATATTTCAGCTAACCATACCACTTAACAGTTATATTTATGTGCTTTACACGTAAGCATCACAATGCAATTGCTAATTGGCCTTAGAACTTGATGTTTGAGCCCATCCTTCATTATCATGCTAGATTCGCCGTTGGTTTCTGCGGTTATTTGCAGGTTGGCTTCAATGATGGAGCTCCATGGTGAAGTCGGAGTCGCCCGTTCTGGGCAACCGGTGATGACGATGATGCTTGTGACTCCTCGGCGGATGCCCTTCTTCTTTGCAGCTGTGTTCCATGTTGGTGGCCAGGTTGGCAGGTGATGCCTATGTCATATGGGTTGGGTTGTATTCGTTTTAGCCCGGTTTTTTGTTAATTAACCGGGCAATTCTCTTCTTCTTAATCAATGAAAATGGCAAGTCTTTTGCCTCGTTTCAAAACAAAAAAATATGTATGTATGTCTAGTTGTATGAAATTGCATAGATTTACGTCATTCCCGGTTTTTGAACCGGAACTAAAGGGTTGTTACTAATGCCTCTCCCCTTTAGTCCCGGTTGGTAACACGGTAACACCAACCGGGACTAAAGGAAATTTTACGATTTTTTTTTGAAATTTTTTTTGAATTTTTTTTAACCTCTAATCTCCAATCACCGCCCCTCATCACTGTTCAATTTATCCTCTAATCTCTAATCACCCCTCATCATTTCAAATCATCTAACTTCCCGAACGGTCACCCATCCTCCCACTCCCCCAGCCTGAGCACACTTAACTTCCGGGTTCTATTCTCCCTCGTTTCCAAGTCTGCACTTGTTGTTTTCCTGACAATAGTAAGATGTCAATCCTATTAACCTTCAGGAATTTTGCTTGAGTATGAAGTGACACATTTCACTGTTTGAGTTTGAAACTATTGTTTTAAAAAACAATAATTATTTAGTAACACTAATATTTCTTGAATAATTAGTTTGACCATTGTTTGACCACAGTTTGACCAGATTTGACCAAAATTCAAAATAACTGAAATAATTATTTAGTAACACTAATATTGTAGAATAATTAGTTTGACCATTGTTTGACCACAGTTTGAATTTTTTTTGATTTTTTCCACTCTAGATCTAAAAAGGCCCGTAACTTTTTTCTGTTAGGTTTTTGAGGATTTTGAAAATGTTTAACGGGGTTCCCTCAGTTAAATTTGGATGTAACTTTTCGAGTAGATGATTTTTCATATAAAAAACTTTTTCATCCGAGTTAGTATGCAAAACTTATGCCATTTTTACAAATTCTCGAGAGATTTTGCAAATAAAGTCGAAATTCATATTTGCAAATTTTTCCAACAACTAGACCACATATCACATGGGAAATTTATTTTCTTTTATTTTTTTGACATTTTCATCATTTTTTTAATTTTTTTAAACTGAAAAGGCGATCCAAGGGGAGGGGGGTAGAGTTTGAAAATGGGACCTTTAGTACCGGTTCGTGCCATGAACCGGTACTAATGCCTCAAATCCCATTAGTACCGGTTGGTGGCACGAACCGGGACTAAAGGTATAACACTTTAGTCCCGGTTGGTGCCACGAACCGGGACTAATGGGCATCGCACCCTTTAGTCCCGGTTCGTGGCACCAACCGGGACTAAAAGGTCCAGACGAACCGGGACAAATGGCCCACGTGGCCTCTTGGCGCACGAACCGGGACTAATGCCCCCATTAGTCCCGGTTCTAGACTGAACCGGGACTAATGGGCTAACCCAGGGTGGACCAAAGCCCTCTTTTCTACTAGTGTCATCCTGCCAATGGTATCAAAGTCCATGTGAAGGAAGACTTCATATGCCGATCAAGTCTTGATGAATAGATGAAAATAAAGATGAGTGCTACTACATATGAAGGGGGACTTCATATGTATTAGCTGCTAGCTGTTGCATACGTAAAAATGAGAGTAGCTTTTCATGCACTTGTCCACCAGAAATAAATACTCCCAGATTCTCTCTCTGATTTAGAAACGGTAATCCTTTGTAGGTCGAAAAAATGCATGGCAATAAATAAGGTCATCTGTGATACTAATATATGATATTATGCATTAGAAAAATAGTATTATACACTAGTATCATATGCATTATATTAAGTTATGATATTACCCACTACGGGCAGCCTAACATACAACCATTCTCCAATTTAGTGCTAGGTCTGCTACCAATGACAAACAACGAGAACATATTACAATTTTATTCATGATAAGTTTATTGCTAAAAATTCTTGCATCAACGCGCGGGAGTACTATGTAGTACAATGAAACAACCATGTACATATTACACAACAACAATTACTCTATCCTGGGAAGATGAAGATGCTAAAAATTCTTGCATCAACGCGCGGGAGTACTATGTAGTACAATGAAACAACCATGTATATATTACACAACAACAATTACTCTATCCTGGGAAGATGAAGAGCCATTGAAGCTCGAGGCTGATAGAAAGCCTCCAAAGGTAAGTGCTTTGGCATGGTTTGACCAGACCCCTCAGTCATGTCAACAAGGTCTTGTTCCACCCTCTCCCAGTCGAAGCACTGAATCATCGTCCCAAGAGCAAGGCCAACCATTTGCATGCCCAATTGCTCGGCCGGGCATCGTCGTCTACCCATGCCAAATGGGATCACCATCTTATCTCCATTTCTCCCATCCTCAAACCTGCCGAAATATGTACACAGACACAAGATTGAGTTAGCATCACTACATCTGCCATGCTAATTTAGCACCACTACCTCTCGGAAACGAAGCTTGCTGGTTCATGCCAGAGCTGAGGATCCCTGTGGATGGCAAACGCGTTGACGAGGAGCATCGTCCCGTGGGGAATGTAGAACCCCCCGACGGTGCAGTCGGCGGATGACTCGTGGGGGACGAGAAGCGGCGCCGGCGGGTACAGCCGGAGGGTCTCCATGATGATGCATCGGAGGTACGGCAGGTTCGGGAGATCGGTCGCCTCGAGCAGCCGCAGTGGTTCTCCAATGCACGCGTCCATCTGCTCGCGCGCTCTCAGCATCACCTCGGGATTGTTTAGCAGGAGCGACATCGCCCACTCGATGGTGTCCGCCGACGTGACCGTCCCGGCTTCGAAGGAGCTCTTGGGATCGGAGTGAGAAAACGAAGGAAGCAAGCCATGAGGTTTCGTCAAAGCTGTGGACAATGGTGATTGATGACTCACTCACTATGCACAAGGAGCGGATGAGCTGGTCCGGGCACGCCTCGGGGTCCTTGTGCTGCATGGAGAGCAGCGCCCCGATCATCTTCCTCCTCCGTCCCTCCTCCCCCTTCTCCATCTCCTTCCGCTGCTCGTCGATCAGCCCCTGCAGGAACTTGGTCCGGCTCTCCCGCAGCCGCCACAGCCGCCGCCCCACCCCGCCCACGTCCAGCCACCGGCACCGCAGCGCCGCCGGCAGGAAGTCCCACACCGTCGACGCACCGCTCAGTGTCATCGCCGCCTCCACCATCTCCCTGAACCACCGCGCCTCCTCTCTCACCCCCGCGTCGATGGTCACGCTACCGGCGCCGTGGTGGCTTTTCTCGCAGATCATGCCCATCATGGTGTTCAAGAGCAGCTCGAACAGGCGCGACTTGAGCTCGACGCGGGCCCGCTGCCCCATGGCGCCACGAGCCGCGTGGAAGAGGCCCCGCGCCATGGCGCGCGCCTCGCGCACGTGCACGTCTGCGAAGTGGTCCACCCGGTGCGCGGCCATGATCTCGGTCACGGCGATGCGGCGGACGTGGCGCCAGTATGGCCCGTAGTTGGTGGTGCCCATGGTGGACCAGTCATAGGAGAGGATCCCACCGGACGGCAGCTGCGGCCTGTTGGCGAACGCGACGTCCTGCGCGCCGAGGCACTCCTCGGCGGCCTGGGCCGAGGACACGACGAGCACGCTGCGGGAGCCGAAACGGAGGCCGAGCACGACGCCGTGGCGAGCGGCGAGGCGCGCGAGGGTGCGGTGCAGCGGCTTCTTGAAGAGGTGCAGGTGGCCGACCACGGGGAGAGGGACGGGTCCCGGCGGCAGTTTACGGCGAGGGCTGCCGCTTCGTCGATGCATCAGTGCCAACAGTGGCGCCAGGAGGAGGACGGTGACCAAGATGGCGGCGCGCAACGTAGTACCATCCATGCTAGACTCCGGGAGCAAATTAATGGCCATGGTTCTGCTGGATTAATCTTGGGTTGTGCTCTGTTGATGCTTTACATATGGCGAAACACATCTATCAATCATCGTGAAGCAGACAAGAGCCACGTGGCTTCAACGATTACTGTTTTAGGACGTGGAGTGCGGGTGTTAAGAAATCTGGCCACACGTTTTGTGTGATGTTTAAGAGGACCAGCTCACACGCCTACGTGTGGGCAAAACAACTAGCGTTCACATATTTTTTTTTCTCGCGGTCCCTCTCACACGCCTACGTGTGGATAAAATGGATAATGCCCACACGACCTCTCTCAGCCACCTATCTCATGGCCCCGCACGTCCCGCGTGACAGTCATCACGTGTCCCCACAGTTGTCATGGTCCGAACCCTCTTCAATGTCCGTTTAACTGCACTTGCCATGTCGCTGAACTACAGTTGCCATGGTTGCTCAACTGCAGTTGCCATCTCAGGTCAAGTGTCAGATGCCATTTTAGACAACTGCAGTTGTTGCCATGTATGGTCTGGTTTACTATAGTTGCCATGATTTGAAAACTTTAGGAGTTGCCACCTACTAACACTAGGCAGTTGCCATGTGGTCTGGTTTACTACAGTTGCCATGATTTGAAAACCTTAAAAGTTGCCACCTACTAACACTAGACAGTTGCCGTGTAGCACTACAAAGAGACACGGCAAAATAACATGTTTCGGGTAAAGAGAGAGTTGACATCTGCTTATAAGCACACTAGGGCAGTTGACGTATACCCTGCAAAACACATGGCAAATGACATGTTCAGGTAAAAAAAAGGAGTTGTCATATGCTTACAAGCACACTAGGGTAGTTGCCATGTACACTGCAAAACACATGTCAACTGACAGCTTTGGGTGTGGGAGAGAAGACGTGTGTGTGGACGAGATGGCAAATGCTCACACACCAGCCCTTGTGCGTGAGTGAAAACAGACATATGGGTGAACTGCTAAACACCCACACACCGGTCCTCCCGAACGCCCACACACCGGTCCTCCGGTGTGGTTAAGCGGAGATGTGGGCGACCGGATGAATGCCCACACACCAGCCCAGTTCTACGTGCCACCACAAACATGCTAAGATTCGTGCAACTATCAACAGACATGGATTCACGCATGTGAACAAGATGCAAACGTCCATACGTGTGGATTATGTGGGCGTTAGTATTTCCGTCGTTTTAACATCAACTATACACGGGTGGCATTTTCCTCGAGCGTTAGGTAACTTAGGTTGGAGGGTTAGATTTAGTGGAGTTGGGCCTAACCGTCAAATACTTATTAGTGTGGGCGGTAGCTAAGGTTTTAGGGTTGGACTAACTTTAAAGAAATCCGCGCAAACGTGATGATGTAGAGATCCGTACAACTTTTTTTTTGTTATTTCTTTTTATATGTTTTTAAACTTTTAATCTATTCATCATCAAGTACAATGAATACTAGAAATAATAAAAATTATATCTAAATCCGTAGACCCCCTAGTGACGATTACAAACATTGAAGCGAGTTGAAATTGCGTCGCGGTCATCCCCCGTTGTAGTAGACATTCGAGAAGTCGTCGTGTTGAGGTTCTATAGGACCAGCGCATCAAAACATCAATCACCGTTGTTAAGGAAAAACTTAGACTGAAAGGATCCAACCTATAGACGCACGAACAAATACTGGATCACGTATGGATCCATCGAAGATTCAAAATAGTAAAAATATTAAATAGGGTAAACTCCAAAAATACGCGGACGTTAAAAAAAGAAAAATAGTAAAAAACTAAAAAAAAACTGAATTTCTTTTTGGTAAACTTTAACAAATATTTTGTATACTTGCAAAATTTCAGTACTAAATAACACTTGTACAAGTCATGGCAAAAAAATGATGCTCCAAAAATTCTAGTTTTGAAAATATTTTGGAGTTTTTATTTTATTTATTTTTCATGAAATTTTGTGCTGAAATTATACAAGCATACAAAACATTTGTCGAAGTTTACCACAAAAAAGATTCGGAATTTTTGAATTTCTTTACTTTTTACTGTTCATCCGGATGCATTTGAACTCAGGGTTAGAATAGGACTTTCGACCCTATGAGCAACCGTATGGCAGTCACACAAGGGAGATTCGGATTTATTTTAAAGTGCTTAATTAAAGTCTAACATTTACAAAGAGTTAAACTTCATTTACGCCTGGTCATTCATGGACTGCTATGACAAATGACAAATATGTTAGAGCATCTACAACCGAACCCCTCGAACCCGTTTCAAATGCCCGACAAGCCGCCTGGTCACTGATCGGTCACGAAATTTCGACACAATCGGGTCTCTTAAACCGTCCTCAAACGCCCTGACTGACCGACACCTCTCAAATCCAGCCCAAATATGGGGCGGATATGGGGCGGCCTGGGTGCGTCTGGGCACGCCCGCCATGTCGACTTGGCCCAGCTTGACCCACGCCTGCCACACAAATATCGCCATCCGGAAAAACCTAGACCATAGTAAATCCGAACTCCACTTCACTCCCCTCTCGTCCACTCCACTTTTGATCCCCTCCAAACGCATCCGATGGCCGGCGACCGAAGCAGCGCTGCCTCCGGCGAGGACTTCGGTTCCGACAACGACTGGTCTAGCCTGCGCGAAGCAGACCCCGACGATGTGAAGGAGGTCGCTCTCGGCATCGCATTGAGGCATTCCGTCGTCGACCAAAGCGGATCCACTTCATCAGCGCCCGGCTCCCGGTGACGCAGCGCCGCCAACATCGTCGGCCCTTCCCGCCCAGCGCGCAGCTCCGGCCACTCCGCTCCGCTCCTCCAGGTATGCCGCCCACCTCCAACACCCTCTACTCTGGAGGTGGTGCCCGGCCACCGTTGGGTCCTCGTGCCCGCGGCGGGGCCGGCGCGCACACGGACGCCCAAGTCAGAGGCACGAGCAGCCCGGCGCGAGCGGCAGCGAGCGAGGAAGAGGGCAGCGGCGTCCGAGTTGATGTCCGCACGCCGTCCGCGCGCAAGCGTGCCAGTCAATCCTGAGGTAGTGCTCCTTGCTTCTGTCCACCGCCACTCGCTCACGACGGCGAAGACCGGTGCGCGATGCCTCCGCCGCAAGAATGCCAAGGCACTTCGACTCGCTATTGAGTTGTCGGAGTGGGAGGCAACAAAGGAGGCGGCCCGCCATGCGAAGGAGCAGGATCGCCTGCTCCGCAGGTTATCGGGCGTGAGGTGCAGCTCCGACTCAGATATGACGGACGGCTCCACCTCCAGCTCCGACACGACGCGCCTCCGCACGCCGACACCTATACGGAGGAGGGGCACAGCCGGGCCGGCGGCCGGAAGAGGAAGGGGACGACGAGGAAATGGTGATTTCCTCCGCCCTTCCTTGTTCTGTTTATATTTTATCTATGTTTCATAAGTTTGTAGTATGGATTTGCACTGTCTGTCGTTGAACTCCCATGAATCATGTTTCTTTTGTCCGGTTAATCCGATGAACTGTGCATGATCATGTAATCATGTTTCTTTTGTCCGGTTAATCCGATAAACTGTGCATGATCATGTGTTTTACGTAGTGTTGCATAAATTGCATGGTTTTGAGGTTTCGGATATGACGGGCGTGAGTGTGAAAGACGAAATATAAGGTGTGCCCGGCCAGTGCTTGCGGACGCGCCCGGGCGCTTCCGGGGCGTTTGAGGGGTCGGATTTGTCCAATGCAGCTGCAGATGCTCTTAGGCCTTGTACAATGCAAGATGCTTAGGGAGGTGCTTAGAAAAATAAATCGAATTTTTCTGAAACATCGGTGCCTATTTCTACAGGAGAGCGTTTATCATGTACAAATAAGCACGGGTGCTTAAGAAAAGCCATTTATTTCTTTAAGCACCTCCCCTAAGCACATTGCATTGTATTTCTTCTGTAAAGAAATATAAAAGCGTTTAGATCATTACTTTAGTAATCTAAATATCTTTTTATTTCTTTAAGAAGGGAGTACAAGGCCTTAGTCTGCATGTTTCGCTATGCACAGTAGCAACAGCACAACTGGCAACTTGCAGCATTCTATTTCTTCAGACTATACGAAGCGAATGCAAAAAATAAAATAAAATGCAGGCTTCAGATAAAGCGCATATGGGTTCTAGGTCTCGCCTGTATCAACCGATACTGCCACCTACACCGACTACTGACTGGTACTTCAGTCATATTACCCAAAAAGAATTTCCCCCGCTTTATATTATAAAGCAAACATCATCGAATACATCTGAGAGACCGAACAACACACACAACGTACCCATCCAAGGCAAGATAGAGAGGTGCCGGGCATCGACATACCACCCCACCAACAACACTAGAGAGGTGAATCAGACAACAACGAAGCTAGGCCTCCAAAGCGGTGCCTTCAAGAAGGGTACGACCTAGGATAGCCGCCACCGCCAAATCCACGAAGATCAGGTTTTCACCCGGAGCAAGACAACATGAGTGGGAGCGCCGCGACGAAGCCTTCAGGAAGGATACGGCGACAACGGCCGCCGCCACCGTCGGCCAGTCAAAGGATTGAGCAAGTGGTGTACCCGACGCTCACACCCCACCATCGCACCCTAACTTCGTCAACCACCCGCAACCACACCACCCGCGAGGCCATGGTTGCCCGCCCGCACCTGGGACGCACGCTCCGCCCACAAACGCCACGCCTCCCGCCGCCAGAGTGACCGCCCTGCAACCAGACAACTCCGAGACCTACACAAAGGCCTCAACTGACAGAACCACCCGCAGACGCTCCGCAGGTAGATCTGCACCAACCCACCCGCGGTCGAGGAACAAGGGAGAAAGGGGAGCGGACGAATCCAGACCGGCACACCCTGTGTCGGCGACGGGTTACGCGACTGCATCGAGACCACCCATCCCTCCAACCGAGCTCCCCGCCAAACACGAGGAGAGGGGGAGGAGGAGGAGCGGACGCATCCGGACCGACAGAAGTGCCGATGACAGGTGGCGCAACTGCATCGAGGCGACGGGTGACGCAACCGCATCGAGGCCACCCATCCCTCCAACCGAGCTCCCCGCCAAACACGAGAAAAGGGGGAGGAGGAGGAGCGGACGCATCCGGACCGGCAAAAGTGCCGGTGACAGGTGGCGCAACTGCATAGAGACCACCCATCCCTCCTACCAAGCTCCCCGCGAGCACCCCCGTGTCGCCCCACCATGAAATCTGGCACATCTCTCCGCGAGGCCATCCGCAAACGGGGCCATCCGCACTTCGGTCATATTCGCTCTTTCCAGGCAGACCGATATGAGCCCGACATCCAACATTATGAACCTCTATGGAGTGCCTAGTACTACAGAAAAGCTAGTATAGCAAAAAATCGTGCCATAGTTCCTCATAGATAAACGGATAATATTGGTCGGTACCACCCCAAGATCACTGAACTGAAAAATAGCAAACAATTAACAGAATGCATGTGTGGCAAATAGTAAAGCTTCAAGGCATCAGGGGCAATGATTTTGTTTGTCTGTACTGTCATGAGCATAGATGCAGCTGATATGATACTTCTCAGATGACAGCATGAGAAGTGGAGACCAAAACTGAACCATGCAGGAGGGAAACAAGCAGCACAGTTCATGGACAACTATATGATTCAGCATATTAGTAGGCCAAATTAGAACGCCGAGCAAAAGTAGTTCGGATAAAAGCAAGCAATGATCATGATTTATTCAGCTCTAGTGCCTCAGAAGCATCGATAACAGCTGGGATCTGTACCAGATAATGTATGTGCAAGCTTTATTATATGTAAATAGAAAACAAGGGAGATGAGCGTCCGCAAGGACGCCATCAAGGAGAGCCGAAACCGCCCCCACCAGGAGTGAGGATCTGAAGAATCTCACCAGCATTAACTGTGACAGTATTCTTCCCTCCAAGGAAAACTCTGCGACCATCTTTCCTGACTAGATAGTTCGCGCCACGGGCTCCATTTTCCCCTCCCTTCAGTCCCCTGGGAGCATGAACCCGCCTCTCAGAAAGAATGCTCACGACAACAGGCCGGCGGAATTCAATCTCCCTTACTAGGCCATCACCACCTCTGTGGAAACCAGAGCCTCCGCTGCTCTCTCTGATGCTAAATCTGTGCAAAAGAACTGGGTACCGCTGCTCAAAGATCTCTGGATCAGTCATCCTTGTGTTTGTCATGTGACACTGAACACCACTTGTACCATTCCAGCTCGGCCCGGCACCACAGCCACCTCCGATAGTCTCATAGTAACCAAAAGTGTCATCTCCAAAGGTCAGATTGTTCATGCAGCCCTGAGAGCAGGCACAGGCTTCGAACGCCATTAGGACAACGTCTGTCACCCTCTGAGAGGTTAACACATTGCCGCCAACCACTGCAGCCTTGTCACTTGGTGAAAGGAAAGAGCCCTTGGGGATGATGATCTTCACAGGAGCTAGGCAACCTTGATTTAAGGGTATATCTACATCCACCAAGCATCGCAGGGAGTATATGACAGCAGCTGCTGTTACTGCTTCAGGAGCATTCCAGTTACCGTACACCTCAGGACTGGTGCCCTCAAAGTCAAAGGTAGCCTCACCTCGACGAGAATCAAGCGTGAGCTTCAAATGGAGCACAGAGCCATCATCCATGTAGTCTTCATCTTCAATCACACAAGACCCTGTCTCCTTTTCAACTCTAGATGCGACTACCTTGAGCATCTCTCTCACAGCTACCTCAGCATTCTTTTGGACGTGATTCATGTAAGACTGCACAGTGATCAAGCCATACTGATTTATCAGTTCTTTGATAAGTGTTATTCCTCGTTGGTTTGCTGCCACCTGAGCACGGAGATCAGAAAGATTGTCCGCAATCTTGCGTGTTCCTGGAATTTTTTCATTGGTAAGTTCATCAGAACAGGGTGACTGCAGCAACTGAACTATTCCTTCCTCTTGAAAAACACCCCTTTCCACAAGTTTAAACGCTTTGATGGCAGCACCTTCCTCCGAGATGCATTTTGAGAAAGGAGGCATGCTTCCTGGCGTGATACCTCCAATCTCTGCATGGTGACCTCTACTAGCAACAAAAAAGATCAGCTTACCATCATTAAACACTGGTGTGACAACTGTGATGTCTGGCAGATGGCTACCCCCAGAACATGGATGGTTTGTAACAAGAACATCGCCCTCATGCAGGTTATCACCCCAATAACTAAGTTGCCAGCATACAGTGCTAGACATGGCTCCTAAGTGTACAGGAACATGAGGGGCATTTGCTACAAGGCCACCATCTGAACCAAATAAAGCACAAGAGAAGTCCAGCCGTTCCTTTATGTTTGTGGAAATGGAAGTCCTTTGAAGTGTCCGACCCATCTGTTCGGCAATACCCATGAATCGGTGATTAAAGATAGAAAGTTGAACTACATCAGCTACTGTTTCTGATATTTCTACAGTACTCAGAGATGCACCGATCTCAATTCTTATGTTGCCATACTTAGTGATGACAGCCTTGCAGTCTTTTTCTACTATCACTGTACTATTCCCATTCATAATAACCACAGGGCCCTCCAAGACATGTCCATAACCCAAATTCTCGAGCTTGTATAGTGGAGTTTCTTGCCATCCATGTGAAAAATAAATTTTGCATGAACTTTCTTGCAAGGGTTTAGTTGATATTGGCGTCAGTTCACGAGGTTGCAAAATGTTGGTGGCACCAACACCCTGGACTCTTACATCGCATATGAGTATATTTCTGTGTAACAATTTGAAGCCATACTCTTGTTGAAACATTTTAACAAACTCATCAGCATAATCACATCCAGATTCTTTCTCGGGCTGTTTAACCATGATTGCTGTATCAGTTCCCTCGTACCTCAAGTTCAAGTATGAATCTGTCCTGATGCTCTCATCTCCAAATCCCTGCTCCACTAGCTTTTCTTTCACCTGCTTTACCAAATGAGCTACTCTACGAGATGCCTCTGCGGCAGAATCTGTGTTATAAACAGCAGAATAAGGTTCTTGCAGATCTTCAATAACATCAGCAAGGCCCATCCCGTATGCACTCAATATGCCACAATAACGATGAATAAGTAACTCAGACATGCCTAGGGACCTTGCTATAGCGCATGCATGCTGAGGACCTGCACCACCAAAGCACGCTAGTGCATGGTTCTTAGTATCATGCCCCTTCATTTCTGTCAACTGGCGTATCGGTCGGCACATTGCCTCGTTTGCAACATTGACGAACCCAAGAGCAATCTCCTCAATTGTCATGCCCTTCACTAATGGGTCCTGACTCTTCCGATAAGAGTTGATCTCAACAGCAAGTTCCTCAAATGCCCTTTTTGTAGCCTCATAATCAAGGGGCAAATTTTCATTAGGACCAAATATGGATGGGAAGTACTCAGGAATAACGGTCCCCAAGATCAAGTTGGCATCAGTAATTGCCAGCTCACCACCTTTCCTGTAGCAAACTGGACCAGGGTGTGCTCCAACCGATTCTGGCCCAACCTTGAAGGCTCCGAACTGAAACTTAAGCTTTGATCCGCCACCAGCAGCCACTGTGTTTATGTCAAGCTGGGGAGCTTGAATGATTGCCCCAGCAATTTGGGTCTCAAGAACTTGTTCATAGCTTCCATCATAGCGGCTCACATCGGTGGATGTACCTCCCATGTCAAACCCAATGAGCGGCTTTGATGTCTCAAGTCCAAACAAGGTCTGTGAGTAGCCAACAACACCACCTGCAGGGCCTGACAATACTGCTTTGTGCCCAGAGAATCTGCTCTCCGGGGCAAGACCACCATCTGACTGCATAAACAGCACATTGACTTGTTCAGCTCCCCCTTCAAATCTTGACATGAATGCTGATAGGTACTCTTTGATGACTGGTGTTAGATAAGCATCCACACTGGCTGTGAGACCCCGAGGTACTGCGCGTACCATCGGTGTCAACGACGAAGACAAAGATACATGCTTAAATCCCATTTCCAGGGCTAGTTTCTCAATGAGGAGCTCATGATGGGGATAGGTATATGAATGCATCAGCACCACCGCCAGACACCGTATACCCTTGTCAAGCAAACCTTTCAGTAAAGGCTTCAATGACTCCACATCAACTGGCTTCCCCACCCTGACCAATTCCCCTGAGATCCCTTCAATGGCTGAATCATCCCTCTCACCATCAAGAACAAGTTCAACCCGCTCATCGACCTCGACCACCTCCTCGTACAGATTCGAAGGCTTCAAGACCTTCAGATCAAATATGTTCGGCCGGGCCTGGTTACCAATCTGAAGCAAGTCCTTAAATCCCCGGGTGACACATAGCGCGATCCTCTCACCCTTCCTCTCAAGAAGCGCGTTGGTGGCCACCGTGGTGCCCATCCGGATCCAGTCAATCATGCCGGTTGGGATCTTGGACGACCGGGGGATCCTCTCGCCGGAAAACTCCTCTAGAATCCTCCTGATCCCCTCAATGGGAGCATCGTCGTAGTTGGACGGGTCGACGGAGAGGAGCTTCATGACATAGCCTTCCGGCCTGCCGGGGACCTCGGCGTAGATGTCGGTGAACGTGCCGCCCCGATCAATGCAGAACCTGAACTTGTCCACGCTGCCCATCTTTCTCCCTCCTCAGATAACAACACCCCAGGAATCTGAGTCCTCTACAAGCATCAAACAGCATGGTCGTCAGTAACTGGTTATAACCTGCAACGAGCTACCATTACTCTGCCAACAAAGAGCAAATGAATCCGCGGTAAACTGGATCCACCGGAGTGAAAAGATCAACTGAAGTATCTCATCCCAGATATAACGAATTAGATTAGATTGCTCACAGGCTCACAGCAGAGAAGAGAAGAACAAAACTTCTCGGAACGATCCAAGCAAGCTAGAGTACTTTACCGGCGGAAGGAATCAACCCAGTCCCAGACGGATCTCCCCTCCAGTTACTAGAGAGAGAGAGAGGGGGGGGGGGGGGGGGGGTCGAGGTGGCGTGCTCCGACGGTAGGGGCTCGGGGGAGCGTCCGGCGGCGAGGGTTGCGAAGATGGTGCCGTGAGAATCTGGGAGCCGGAGGAAGTAGGCGTCGAGCCGTCTTCCACTTGGCGGTGGTGGCCTTGCCGCCGTGGCCGTCGACACTGGAGTGGAGAGGCAAAATCGAAAAAGGAAACGAAGAGGATAAGGAGGGGTGACACCGCGATTTTTTTCTGTTTCCTGGGGTCGTTTTTGCACACAAGGGTTTTGGGTACGGTTGCTAATTGTGAATTCCTTCAGTTTGGTTTCAAGGAAAGAAAAAAAAATCAGCAGTTTGACATATCAAAATTGAATATTATTGAGAAAAGGCACCGGAAGTCATCCTAAAACTGAATATTATTGTCGACGAAAATCAAAATCAAAATACTCTTGCGAGCAACTGTCGCCTAGGGTTTTCTTTCACACCGTTTTCACGACTCCCTCCTTTCTTCCTTCTGGCGGACATGCCGAGGGTTAGAGCAGTGGAGACCCGTCCTCTTCATTGTTTTTTCTAGTAGGTCATGTTTTTCTTTAGATTGTGTTTTCCTAGCGGCATCGGCTAGGTGGCGGCGGCAATGTGGCATTGGAATAAGGCCTTTCCACCTCTGTCTACCTCAACGAAGAATCTGTGACGGTAGGCGTTGCCAGATCCGTTAGTTCTCTTCAAATCCTATCAGTTGGTGTGCCTATCAAAGGGAAGCAGTTGGTTGGTTATACGGGTGGACTTCGTCCTCTTCAAAAAAAATGTTCCATGACAATATCCGGTTTATACAACCTTTTGGATTGTTTGTGAAGGATTGCGAGTATGTGCTGCGTGGAATACTGCCCTAAGCGAAATTCCTTCGTCAGCTACCAGATCTTATTATTTACAGCGAGTGGCTATCGTGATCTTCAAAGTCTTTATGACAATGCAGTTTGCATGTGTCCCTCCATTGAATGTTTAGTGTATTTTTTAAGTTTTGACGGGCGATGAACAAGTGAAGGAAGAAGATGAATAATATGATATTCGGTGTAATTTTATTAGTTTTACAAGTTGTTTGTGTCTCGTTCATTTGTATTGTATAATGTTTTCTATGATAAATATCAAGGGAGTCATTTAGAAAATAAAACACCGTCAAATAAAACAGTCGGCGGTACTATGTAAAGACATCAAGACAAAAAAACCAGTAAAAATTAAAAATACATCAAAAATCATATTGCTGGTATTTTTCATTCGATTGTTCGGTGCCTGCTGGAGTTTGAAAAAATACACTTAACCAACTGTAAGGGAAATGGCACTGCAAACTCTCTGGCCATAACATGCTTTGAAGGAGGCAATAGCCAATCGTCGCTGTGAAATAAGGTCTAGTAACCACCGAAGAAACATCAATTAGAGCATTATTTCACGCAATGCAGGATTGCAATCCTTCTCCATTAGTCTAGAGGGGTAGAGAAATCAAGCCATGCCGCAAAATAATTCGAAAGAACATGTCGAAGTCCTCACATCAAAATTCAGGCAACGGTTTTCATTGATTAACACACCAACAACTAATATCTAAAAAGAGTCAACAAATCTGATGACACCTATCCTCATAGGCCCTTAGCCGGCGCCGCATAAGACGTCGTCGGGGTAGGGAGAGCCCAAAGAGACTTTATCCCAATGCACATCGTTGCCACCCCACCATTGACGCACTAAGGTAACAACAAATCTAAGAAAAACAAGTACGTACTTGACCTTAAAAACGAAAAGGGATAGGTCTCTACTCCTCTAGCCACCAATGAACTGTTGGACGGGAAAAGGGGGGCTGGTGGCAGCGTGGAGGAGACTTGCTGTTGGCTAGGGTATTTGCGATACTTTGACTCTTTGCTTCTTTGATTTTGATGTAAAGGGTTTTCTAATGAATTTGTTAGATTGCAACCCTTGGTATATTTTTCTTAAATAGATAGCTTGATATTTAGGCACCGCCTAGTGAATGCGATCAACCCTAAGGGCATGTTCGGTAGCCCTCAAACTCCCAACTCCATTGACTCCACAACCGGATATGGACTGAGTGCTCCAACTCCAGGATTTTATGAACAGAAGCTGGCGAAGATTTCAGTGTAAAATTAGAAGAGTTGAGGAGTTGGCTTTCTCGAGCTCCGAAGAAACTAGGAAGCAAGAGTTGAGGAGCTCGTGGCAAAAAGAAAAAAAAACTTTGAAAGGTGCACTGCTTAGGGGAAAAAACCTTTGGTTGTAATTACACTTGATAACTGATTTTATTTTATTTTCATTCAGAAAAGGTCAAAACATTCCGAAAAAAATCCCAACAAACTTAAGTTATCGTTCCTGCCATACAAAAATATTCTATAATGAAATATTCCCCGACAAAAATCTGACAAAAATGACAAATTGTAAGAGAATATAGCGTGAGTGTGAAAAGGAACTAGTCTTTTCTTAATCACCAATGCTTATTTGTAGTGAACGTCAGATTTTAGGCATGTCACCATGCATGCGAAAATATTGAATTTAAATTTGAAATATGTTACTCCTATTTGAAAACTTTACGTTTGCATTATAATATTTATATATATTTGAATTATTGTTGAATTAATATTTAGCTTTAAATCACTTCCATCCTTAATGATAGGGTTGAATGGCCGGAGTCAGACATTTGTCATCAATTGTTTTTAGGAGAGTGTCCGAGATCAAATCGGGTGTCCGTTTGGGTGCTAGCCTTGCCCTTGAAGATGGCCTAAAACCCACCCAAGCGCAGAAGGCAAGGCATAGGCACCGTCACGAAGCCTGGTCCAAACCAGCTTAGCAACGCCGCACTCGAGACGAGCACCACTACATCTTCTGGTTTCGTAAATGTGCATTGCCCGGTGCCGATAAGGCCCCAAAGTCTGCTCGGGGGCATGTGGCAGCCTAGCAACCCACAAGGCCACAAGGCACGCAATATGTGGTTGTCGAAGCCGGTTTGCTGCGCATCAACCAATCATCGGCCGCTCCTTCTCCACTTCCCCGCAGGGACATATAACTCGTGCCTCATTTGCAAGCCTGTGGTGGACACAGGCAGTGCTAGCTCGCTCGCTCGATCGTCCTCTCCGGCTCCGCCCTGACGCAGCCAGCCACCATGGCCTCCACCGCGCTCTCCACCGCCTCCAACCCTACCCAGGTAACCATCCCTCTCTTCTTCCTGCCGTCATCTGATCTCTTGTAATTGCTGAGAGCATGTTGGCATGTAGCTCTGCTGGACCTGCGCAAGCTCGCTGTGCAAGCCCGTCAAGGGCTTGGGCTTCGGCCGGGAACGCATCCCGAGGAACATCACCTGCATGGCCGGCAGCATCTCCGCGGACCGCGTCCCGGACATGAGCAAGAGGGAGCTGATGAACCTCCTCCTGCTGGGCGCCACCTCGCTCCTTATATGGGGAGCAGCCCTGGCTGAATATTTTATGTACCGCGAACAACATACTTTAATAATTTATGATGATCTCTCCAAACAGGCACAAGCTTATCGCCAAATTCCCCTTCTATTAATAAGACCTCCCACCCGTGAGGCTTATCATGTTTTTTATTTGCATTCACGCCTTTTAGAAAGAGCCGCGAAATTAAATTCTCTTTTAGGCGAAGGAAGTATGAACGCTTTACCAATTGTTGAACTCAATCTGGAGATGTTTCCGCCTATATTCCTACTAATGTAATCTCCATTACATTAGTAGGAGGAGGTTAATCAGCTCCCTCTTGCTCATGTTCGGGACGCGGTCCGCGGAGATGCTGCCGGCCATGCAGGTGATGTTCCTCGGGATGTGCTCCCGGCCGAAGCCCAGGCCCTTGACGGGCTTGCACAGCGAGCTTGCGCGGGTCCGGCAGAGCTGCAGGCCAACATGCTCTCAGCAATTACAAGAGATTAGACGGCGGCTGGAAGAAGAGAGGGATGGTTACCTGGGTAGGGTTGGAGGCGGTGGAGAGTGCGGTGGAGGCCATGGTGGCTGGCTGCATCAGGGCGGAGCCGGAGAGGACGATCGAGCGAGCAAGCTAGCACTGCCTGTGTCCACCACAAGCTTGCAGATGAGGCACGGGTTATATGTCCCTGCGGGGAAGTGGAGAAGGGGCGGCCGGTGATTGGTTGATGCGCAGCAAACCGACTTCGACAACCACATATTGCGTGCCTTGTGGCCTTGTGGGTTGCTAGGCTGCCACATGCCCCCGAGCAGACTTTGGGGCCTTATCGGCACCGGGCAATGCACATTTACGAAACCAGAAGATGTAGTGGTGCTCGTCTCGAGTGCGGCGTTGCTAAGCTGGTTTGGACCAGGCTTCGTGACGGTGCCTATGCCTTGCCTTCTGCGCTTGGGTGGGTTTTAGGCCATCTTCAAGGGCAAGGCTAGCACCCAAACGGACACCCGATTTGATCTCGGACACTCTCCTAAAAACAATTGATGACAAACGTCTGACTCCGGCCATTCAACCCTATCATTAAGGATGGAAGTGATTTAAAGCTAAATATTAATTCAACAATAATTCAAATATATATAAATATTATAATGCAAACGTAAAGTTTTCAAATAGGAGTAACATATTTCAAATTTAAATTCAATATTTTCGCATGCATGGTGACATGCCTAAAATCTGACGTTCACTACAAATAAGCATTGGTGATTAAGAAAAGACTAGTTCCTTTTCACAAGCACAGTGCATCGTATGTTTTTGGCCTATCCACTTGGCTATGGTGGCCTTGCCGCCGTGGCCGTCGACACTGGAGTGGAGAGGCAAAATCAAAAAAGGAAACGAAGAGGATAAGGAGGGGTGACATTGCGATTTTTTCTGTTTCCTGGGGTTGTTTTTGCACACAAGGGTTTTGGGTACGGTTGCTAATTGTGAATTCCTTCAGTTTGGTTTCAAGGGGGAAAAATCAACAGTTTGACATATCAAAATTGAATATTATTGAGAAAAGGCACCAAAAGTCACCCTAAAACTGAATATTATTGTCAACGAAAATCAAAATCAAAATACTCTTGCAAGCAACTGTCGCCTAGTGTTTTTTCACATCGTCTTCACGGCTCCCTCCTTTCTTCCTTCTAGCGGACACGCCGAGGGTTAGAGCAGTGGGGACCCGTCCTCTTCATTTTTTTTCTAATAGGTTGTGTTTTTCTTTAGTTTGTGTTTCCCTAGTGGCATCGGCTAGGTGGCGGCGGCAATGTGGCATTGGAATAAGGCCTCTTCCACCTCTGTCTACCTCAACGAAGAGTCTGCGACGGTAGGCGTTGCCAGTGAAGGAAATATGCCCTAGAGGCAATAATAAAGTTGTTATTTATATTTTCTTATATCATGATAAATGTTTATTATTCATGCTAGAATTGTATTAACAGGAAACTTAGTACATGTTTGAATACATAGACAATACCGAGTGTCCCTAGTATGCCTCTACTTAACTAGCTCGTTAATCAAAGATGGTTATGTTTCCTAATCACAGACATGTGTTGTCATTTGATAAACGGGATCACATCATTAGGAGAATGATGTGATGGACAAGACCCATCCGTTAGCTTAGCATTATGATCATGACAGTTTTATTGCTACTGCTTTGTTCACGACTTATACATGTTCCTCTGACTATGAGATTATGCAACTCCCGAATACCGGAGGAACACCTTGTGTGCTATAAAACATCACAACGTAATTGGGTGATTATAAAGATGCTCTACATGTGTCTCCGAAGGTGTTTGTTGGGTTGGCATAGATCAAGATTAGGATTTGTCACTCCGCGTACCAGAGAGGTATGTCTGGGCCCTCTCGGTAATGCTCATCACTGTAAGCCTTGCAAGCAATGTGACTAATGAGTTAGTTGCGGGATGAAGCATTACGAAACGAGTAAAGAGACTTGCCGGTAATGAGATTGAACTAGGTATGATGATACCAACGATCAAATCTCGGGCAAATAACATACCGATGACAAAGGGAACAACGTATGTTGTTGTGCGGTTTGACCGATAAAGGTCTTCATAGAATATGTAGGAACCAATATGAGCATCTAGGTTCCGCTATTGGTTATTGGTCGAAGATGTGTCTCGATCATGTCTACATAGTTCTCGAACCCGTAGTGTCCACACGCTTAACGTTCGATGACGATTTGTATTATGAGTTATGTGATTTGATGAACGAAGTTTGTTCGGAGTCCCAAATGAGATCAGGGATGTGAAGAGGAGTCTCAAAATGGTCGAGGCATAAGGATTGACATATTGAACGACATTATTCAGACACCAGAAGAGTTTCGAGAGGTATCGGGTAAAAACGAAGTGCTGGAGGGGTTACCGGAACCCCCCGGGGAAGCAATGGGCCATCATGGGCCATAGGGGAGAGGGAGGACAGCCCACATAAGGGAGGCCCCCCCATGGGGAGTCCAAATAGGACTAGGGGAGGGGGCGTGGCCCTCCTTTCCCTCTCCCTTCCTTTCCCTCTTCCACCAGGTGGAATCCTACTAGGACTTGGAGTCCTAGTAGGACTCCCTTCTCCTGGTGCGCCCTGCAAGGGCCGTCCGGCCTTCCCCTCTCCATCTTTATATACGGGGGCAGGGGGCACCCCAAAACACATCAAGATTTCTCTTAGCCGTGTGCGGTGCCCCCTTCATAGTTTACACACCTCGGTCATATCGTCGTAGTGCTTAGGAGAAACCCTGCGCCGGTAACTTCATCATCACCGTCGCCACACCGTCGTGCTGATGGAACTCACCCTCGTCCTCAACTATATCAAGAGCACGAGGGACGTCATCGAGGTGAACGTGTGCTGGACGCGGAGGTGCCGTATGTTCGGTACTTGGATCGGTTCGATCGCGAAGACGTTCGACTACATCAACCACATTACTAAACGCTTCCGCTTTCGGTCTACGAGGGTACATGGACACACTCTCATGTCTCGTTTCTATGCATCTCCTAGATAGATCTTGCATGATCGTAGGAATTTTTTTGAATAACTACATTCCCTGTAGTGACCAGACCTCAAACAGTCCAGTCTCTGTGCATCAGTGTCATCCCTGGATCGGTAATGCTGACATGCACAGTACTCGAGGATTTATAACAGAGTTGCAATCACACACTTATTACATCGAATGTCTCAAAAGAGAACTTATTACAATAATATGGCTTAATGCCATCTAAAAATGATAACAGCGGAAGGCTTGGAAGATAAAGTGAGTTCATCAACTCCAACGACATAGCTGAGTGAACAAAAACGACCTATGGCACCTTACTCGTCGTGTGAAAAGTCTGCAACATGATATGTTGCAGCTTGAAACAGGTCAGCATGTGGAATATGCTGGCAAAGTAACACATAGAGTAATGAACAGAATAAAGGCTATCACTACATGCATATATGGCTTGGTGGAAAGCTCTATGGTTACAGTTTTGCATAAAGCCAATATTTCCCTACAACAACAGAATAAATTTTATTTAACTATCATGGGGGTTGTTAAACATTGAGAAGGTTCCTCCAACTCAATCCCAATTAAGCTTCATCAATTACCCAACAAAATTAATTTAGAGTAATGAGATCAACATGATAATCCAAGAACTACATACTCAAGATGTCCATAACCGGGGACATGGCTAACCATGATTAGTTTGTACGCTCTGCAGAGGTTTGCACACTTTTCCCCACAAGACTCGATCTCCTCCATTGGATTTCCTGCACTACATGATGTTTGAGAAACGGATGACCAAGACACAGTCTTTCAGAAGCATTAACTCTTTACTCTGGGTAGACAGTACCACCTACATCCCCTACATCTACTAGTCTAGCACTGAAAGAGGTCACACAACATACTCAACTATGCTAGAGCCCATAATAGCTTGTGGCTGCACACAGAAGTTTCTAGCATGAATAATCTTATGATCCCTTTGAGCCTGGGTGGCGAGCCGTAGGATGATCACACGGGTACTCCGGGATATCCTAGGACAACACTGGATTCTCCAGGTGCCCGCAACCAATCCACCCAGATGTGTATTTAAGTAGCTACCTTAAGTTAACCATTAATTAACAATACTCACATCTGTCATGGATACACTGACCCAATCCACGTCTACAAGCATAGCATAGCAATCCTAAGCATAACGCAGAAGTAACTCCCAAAGGTTTGATAATAAATAGGGCAATAGGTTCTACCTCATCATCTACTTCCCAAACCCACATGTTATATCAGATCCTAACCATACAATGTTTGAGGATTGAAACTAATGCATAAAAATTGGGTAATAAAGGGATATGATCAAAGTGTTACTTGCCTTGCTGATGATCTGCAAAACCTAGGGACTCATAGTAGCACGCTTCGCACTCCGGGAATTCTATCGCAAACAAACAATAACATACATAAGCACTCAACTAAATGCACGGGTAAAACTCAAATAAGAAGATCTAACCAGAAAGTTCAACTAAAGAACTCCGGTTTGCAAAAAGAATCAAAACAAATGGAGAAACAAAACTCAAACTACGAAAGAAACAAGATCCGTTTACTAATCTGGACTAAAGTAAAATTTTACAGCACCAAAATCTTGTTCAAGTTGGTTAAACAATAAGAGGGCTTCGAAACAAAGATCTAGACGCTTGTTTCACCTGATTCTGATAAATGAGCGAAAAGATAAACTAAAATGAAGATCAGGGCAGAAATCGCGATCGAAAATAATCACACAAACACCCTGGAAAAAGAAAAACAGACGAACAGGCTAACGAACAAACGTTCGCTATCTGTGGCTAACTGATGAACAACGTTAGTTAAAATGAACGTACGGACGAACGTCCGCTAATTAACTAAACCGAGAAAACCCGAATCGATCTGAAAGAAAAACCAGATCTAGTTTTTTTTAAACGATCGACGGCGGCTGCGGCTTATACCTCCGGCGAGGTCGGCAGCGGCAGCGGCAGAATCGAGGCGATGGTGGCTCCGGCGGCTGCGTGTTGGGGAGGCAGCGGCGGCGCGCGGGCGGCAGCTGCGCGTGGCGGCGGCGGGATGCGGCGGCAGCTGGTGGCGGCTAGGGTTTACGGGGCGGCGGGGTGGCGGCTGGGCTGGCGGGGTCGCAGGCCGCGGCTTTTAAAGCCTGGCCGGGGTGAAGTCCGGGTGAGGCACGGCCCGGCTAGGTCGGTGCAACTTTTTTTAAATAAGCCTAACGCGGAAAACTAATAAAAGAAATACTAAACGGACTCCAAAAATCCTGAAATAAACTTTCACGGTCCTCTAAAAATATAGCGGACAAAGTGAACATTTATTTGGGCCTCTAATGCAATTTTGAAAAATGCATTTTTTTCCTAATTCAAATAAAATAGCAATAAATCTCCAAATAAAATTCTTATTTGATTTTAATATTTTTCCTCCAATATTTCTTTATTTTGGAGAAGTCATTTTATCTCCTCTCTTTTATTTTAATATCGGAAATATTTCAGAGAGAAAAAATAATTAAAACCAAATTATCCTCTTTTCAAAATTTGAGAAAACTCAAATATGAAAATAACGAAATCCTCAACTCTCTCCGTGGGTCCTTGAGTTGCTTAGAATTTCTAGGATCAACAAAAATGCAATAAAATATGATATGCATATGATGATCTATGTATAACATTCCAAATTGAAAATTTGGGATGTTACAAACCTACCCCCCGTAAGATTAATCTCGCCCTCGAGACTCGGGTTGGCTAGAAAATAGGTGTGGGTGGTCCTTCCATAGGTCTTCCTCTCGTTCCTAGGTGGCTTCCTCCTCGGTATGGTGGCTCCACTGAACTTTGCAAAACTTGATAACTCTGTTGCGTGTGACTCGACTGGCAAACTCGAGAATCTTCACTGGTTTCTCCTCGTAGGTCAGATGACTATCCAACTGAATCGCTTCCAGTGGCACGGTGTCTCTCAGGGGAATATCGGCCATCTCTGCGTGGCACTTCTTCAACTAGGAAACGTGAAACACATCATGAACTCCTGACAATCCTTCTGGCAATTCCAGCTTGTAAACAACTTCTCCCATACGCTCGAATAGTTTGTATGGTCCCACAAAATGTGGTGCTAACTTTCCCTTAACTCCAAAATGCTTAACTCCTCGAAGTGGGGACACACGAAGATATACTATGTCTCCGACTTTGTAAACTGTCTCCTTGCGTTTAGAATTCGCATAACTCTTCTGCCTGGACTAGGCTACTTTGAGTCTGTCGCGAATCAATTTAACCTTCTCTTCCGACTCCTTAATCAAATCTGGTCCAAACAATTGATGGTCTCCAACTTCATCCCATAATAACGGTGTCCTGCACCTCCTTCCATGTAAGGCTTCGAAAGGGGCCATCTTCAAACTGGCTTGATAGCTGTTGTTGTAAGAAAACTCTGCATATGGCAAATTGTCGTCCCAACTAGATCCATAGTCTAGTGCACAAGCTCTCAACATGTCCTCCAGAATCTGATTGACTCTCTCGGTCTGTCCATCTGTCTGTGGATGAAAGGCTGTACTGAACTCTAGCCTAGTACCCAAAGTTTCATGCAACTGATTCCAGAACTTTGAGGTAAACTGGGTTCCTCTATCTGATATAATGGTCCTAGGAACTCCATGCAGACATACGATCCTGGTCATGTATATCTTTGCCAACTTCGTACTTGTATAGGTGGTCTTCACTGGGATGAAATGGGCTACTTTCGTCAAGCGATCGACTACAACCCATATCGAGTCATAGCCTGAACGGGTCCTGGGCAATCCAGTGATAAAATCCGTGCCTTGCTTGTCCCACTTCCATTCGGGTATCGGCAATGGCTGTAACAATCCTGCTGGCTTCTGATGCTCCGCCTTTACTCTCTGACATACATCACATACTGCTACATACTCTGCAATATCCTTCTTCATTCCGGTCCACCAGAAACTTTGCTTCAAATCCAGACACATCTTGGTGTTTCCTGGGTGAATCGAATACGGTGAATCATGGGCCTCCCACAGAATCAACTTCCTGATCTCGGGGTCATTAGGCACATATACACGATCCTCAAACCATAAAGTATCGTGCTCATCCTCATGAAATCCTTTGGCCTTTCCTTTGATCATCCTTGCCTTTATCTCGGCAATCTCCTTGTCAGTCTTCTAAGCTTCTCTGATCTTATCCATCAAAGTGGAATGAATTTCCAATGCTGCTACATAACCTCTCGAACTATTTCCAAACATAGCCCGCGAAGATCCTCTGCTAACTCCTTGGGTAAATCTCCGGTTATGAGCGTATTGACATAACTCTTGCGACTCAACGTATCTGCTACTACATTAGCCTTTTCGGGACGATAATGCAACTTCATATCATAATCCTTAATAAGCTCCAACCATCTCCTCTGCCTGAGATTCAACTCCTTCTGCGTGAAGATGTACTTCAAACTCTTGCGATCAGTGTACACCTCACAATGGTTTTCAATGAGAAAGTGTCTCCATGTCTTCAATGCATGCACTATGGCTACTAACTCCAAATCGTGTGTAGCATAATTTAGCTCATGAGGTTTAAGCTGTCGTGAGGCATATGAAACAACTCTTCCTTCCTGCATAAGCACTGCTCCAAGTCCACAGCGTGAAGCGTTGCAATACACTTGATAATCCTTTCGTTGGTCTGGAAGAATCAACACTGGGGATGTAACCAAACGCTTCTTCAACTCATGAAAACTGGTTTCACACTCCTCAGTCCATTTAACTTGGTGTCCTTATTCAACAACTCTGTCATGGGCTTTGCAATCTTGGAGAAATTCTCTATGAACCTCCAGTAATATCCTGTGAGTCCAAGAAAACTCATGATCTCTCCAATTGATGTGGGGGCTACTCATTTGGTCACAAAAATGACTTTGGTGGGGTCTACTGCTATTCCTTCTCCGGATATAACATGTCTGAGGAATCCAACTTCTTTCAACCAAAACTCACACTTGCTGAACTTGGAATACAGCTGATGTTCCCTAAGCTTCTCGAGAACCAAATGCAAATGCTCCTTATGCTCTTCTTCGTTCTTCGAGTAAACCAATATATCATCAATGAACACCACAACGAACTTATCCAAAAACTCCATAAACACATTGTTCATCATGTTCATGAAATAGGCAGGCGCGTTAGTTAGACCAAATGGCATAACGGTATACTCATATAACCCATACCTTGTGGTAAAAGTTGTCTTTGGTATATCCTGCTCTTGAATCTTCAGTTGATGGTATCCTAATCAAAGATCGATCTTAGAAAACACTTTAGCTTCTTACAACTGGTCAAACAAATCATTGATCATCGGCAGTGTGTACTTATTCTTGATCGTCACTTCATTCAACGCACGATAATTGATACGTCTCCAACATATCTATAATTTTTGATTGTTCCATGCTATTATATTACCTGTTTTGGATGTTTATGGGCTTTACTTTACACTTTTATATCATTTTTGGGACTAACCTACTAACCGGAGGCCCAACCCGAATTGCTGTTTTTTTACCTATTTCAGTATATCGAAGAAAAGGAATATCAAACGGAGTCCAAACGTGATGAAACCTTTGGGAACGATCTTTCTGGAACAAATGCAAACCATGAGATTTGGAGTGGACGTCACGAAGCGGACGAGGCGGCCACGAGGGTGGCCGGCGTGCCCAGTAAGGGCGGGCGCGCCCCCTACCTCGTGGGCCCCTCGTGGCTCCCCTGACCTACTTCTTCCTCCTATAGATATATATATATATATCTACGTACCCCGAAACCATCCAGGAGCACCACAAAAACCTAATTCCACCGTCGCAACCTTCTATATCCGCAAGATCCCATCTTGGAGCCTTCGCCTGTGTTCCACCGAAGGGGGAATCGACCATGGAGGGCCTCTCCATCACCACCAAGGCCTCTCCGATGAGTTGTGAGTAGTTTACCACAGACCTTCGGGTCCATAGTTATTAGCTAGATGGCTTCTTCTGTCTCTTCGATTCTCAATACAAAGTTCTCCTTCCTCTTCTTGGAGATCTATTCGGTGTAACTCTTTTTGCGGTGTGTTTGTCGAGATCCGATGAATTGTGGGTTTATGATCAAGTTTATCTATGAGAAATATTTGAATCTCCTCTGAATTCTTTTATGTATGATTGGTTATCTTTGCAAGTCTCTTCGAATTATCAGTTTGGTTTGGCCTACTAGATGTTGGCGAACGTAGTAATTTCAAAAAAATTCCTACGTACACGCAAGATCATGGTGATGGCATAGCAACGAGAGGGGAGAGTGATGTCCACGTACCCTCGTAGAACGTAAGTGGAAGCGTTAGCACAACGCGGTTGATGTAGTCGTACGTCTTCACGATCCGACCGATCCAAGCACCGAACGTACGGCACCTCCGAGTTCAGCACACGTTCAGCTCGATGACGATCCCCGGGCTCCGATCCAGCAAAGCGTTGGGGATGAGTTCCGTCAGCACGACGGCGTGGTGACGATGATGATGCTCTACCGACGCAGGGCTTCGCCTAAACTCCGCGACGATATGACCGAGGTGGAATATGGTGGAGGGGGGCACCGCACACGCTAAGGAACGATCAGTAGATCAACTTGTGTGTCTATGGGGTGCCCCCTGCCCCCGTATATAAAGGAGCCAGGGGGGAGGAGGCGGCCGGCCAAGGAGGGCGCGCCAAGGGGGGAGTCCTACTCCCACCGGGAGTAGGACTCCCTTCTTTCCTAGTTGGAATAGGAGAAGGGGGGAAAGAGGAGGAAGAGGGGAAGGAAAGGGGGGGCGCCGCCCCCCTTCCCTTGTCCTATTCGGACTAGGAAGGGGAGGGGCGCGCGGCCCCCTCCTGCATCCTTCCCTCTTCTCCCTCGAGGCCCATGTAGGCCCAATAACCCCCCGGGGGGTTCCGGTAACCTCCCGGTACTCCGATAAAATGCCGATTTCACCCGGAACGATTTCGATGTCCAAATATAGGCTTCCAATATATCGATCTTTATGTCTTGACCATTCCGAGACTCCTCGTTACGTCCGTGATCACATCCAAGACTCCGAACAAACTTCAGTACATCAAAACTTATAAACTCATAATAAAACTGTCATCGTAACATTAAGCGTGCGGACCCTACGGGTTCGAGAACTATGTAGACATGACCTAGAACTATTCTCGGTCAATAACCAATAGCGGAACCTGGATGCCCATATTGGTTCCTACATATTCTACGAAGATCTTTATCGGCCAAACCGCATAACAACATATGTTGTTCCCTTTGTCATCGGTATGTTACTTCCCCGAGATTTGATCGTCGGTATCCAATACCTAGTTCAATCTCGTTACCGGCAAGTCTTTTTACTCGTTCCATAATGCATCATCCCGTAACCAACTCATTTGGTCACATTGCTTGCAAGGCTTATAATGATGTGCATTACCGAGAGGGCCCAGAGATACCTCTCCGACAATCGGAGTGACAAAACCTAATCTCGAAATACGCCAACTCAACATGTACCTTCGGAGACACCTGTAGTACTCCTTTATAATCACCCAGTTACGTTGTGACGTTTGGTAGTACCCAAAGTGTTCCTCCGGTAAACGGGAGTTGCATAATTCTCATAGTTACAGGAACATGAATAAGTCATGAAGAAAGCAATAGCAATATACTAAACGATCAAGTGCTAGGCTAACGGAATGGGTCATGTCAATCACATCATTCTCCTAATGATGTGATCCCATTAATCAAATGACAACACATGTCTATGGTTAGGAAACATAACCATCTTTGATTAATGAGCTAGTCAAGTAGAGGCATACTAGTGACTATATGTTTGTCTATGTATTCACACATGTATCATGTTTCCGGTTAATACAATTCTAGCATGAATAATAAACATTTATCATGATATGAGGAAATAAACAATAACTTTATTATTGCCTCTAGGGCATATTTCCTTCAGTCTCCCACTTGCACTAGAGTCAATAATCTAGATTACATAGTAATGATTCTAACACCCATGGAGTCTTGGTGCTGATCATGTTTTGCTCGTGAGAGTGGCTTAGTCAACGGGTCTGCAACATTCAGAACCGTATGTATCTTGCAAATCTCTATGTCTCCCACTTGGACTTGGTACCGAATGGAATTGAAGCGTCTCTTGATGTGCTTGGTCCTCTTGTGAAATCTGGATTCCTTTGCCAAGGCAATTGCACCAGTATTGTCACAGAAGATTTTCATTGGTCCCGATGCACTAGGTATGACACCTAGATCGGAAATGAACTCCTTCATCCAGACTCCTTCATTTGCTGCTTCCGAAGCGTAAGTCTTCTTCTTAAAGATCCATTTATTCTCAATTGCTTGCCGATCATCGGGCAAGTCAACCAAAGTCCATACTTTGTTTTCATACATGGATCCCATCTCAGATTTCATGGCCTCTAGCCATTTTGTGGAATCTGGGCTCATCATCGCTTCCTCATAGTTCGTAGGTTCATCATGGTCAAGCAACATGACTTCCAGAATTGGATTACCGTACCACTCTGGTGCAGATCTTACTCTGGTAGACCTACGAGGTTCAGTAGAAACTTGATCTGAAGTTTCATGATCAATATCATTAGCTTCCTCACTAATTGGTGTAGTTGTCACAGGAACCGGTTCTTGTGATGAACTACTTTCCAATAAGGGAGTAGATACAGTTATCTCATCAAGTTCTACTTTCCTCCCACTCACTTCTTTCGAGAGAAACTCCTTCTCTAGAAAGGATCCGATTTTACCAACGAAAATCTTGCCCTCAGATCTGTGATAGAAGGTGTACCCAATAGTCTCTTTTGGGTATCCTATGAAGACACATTTCTCCGATTTGGGTTCGAGCTTATCTGGTTTAAGTTTCTTCACATAAGCATCGCAGCCCCAAACTTTAAGAAACGACAACTTTGGTTTCTTGCCAAACCACAGTTCATAAGGCGTCGTCTCAATGGGTTTTGATGGTGCCCTATTTAATGTGAATGCGGCCGTCTCTAAAGCATAACCCCAAAACGATAGCGGTAAATCAGTAAGAGACATCATAGATCGCACCATATCTAGTAAAGTACGATTACGATGTTCGGACACACCATTTCGTTGTGGTGTTCCGGGTGGCGTGAGTTGCGAAACTATTCCGCATTGTTTCAAGTGTAGACCAAACTCGTAACTCAAATATTCTCCTCCATGATTAGATCGTAGAAATTTTATTTTCTTGTTACGATGATTTTCCACTTCACTCTGAAATTCTTTGAACTTTTCAAATGTTTCAGACTTGTGTTTCATCAAGTAGATATACCCATATCTGCTCAAATCATCTGTGAAGGTGAGAAAATAACGATACCCGCCGCGAGCCTCAACATTCATTGGACCACAAACATCAGTATGTATGATTTCCAACAAATCAGTTGCTCGCTCCATAGTTCTGGAGAACGGCGTTTTAGTCATCTTGCCCATGAGGCACGGTTTGCAAGTACCAAGTGATTCATAATCAAGTGATTCCAAAAGCCCATCAGTATGGAGTTTCTTCATGCGCTTTACACCGATATGACCTAAACGGCAGTGCCACAAAAAAGTTGTACTATCGTTATCAACTCTGCATCTTTTGGTTTCAACACTATGAATATGTGTATTACTACTATCGAGATTCAAAAATAGACCACTTTTCAAGGGTGCATGACCATAAAAGATATTACTCATATAAATAGAACAACCATTATTCTCTGATTTAAATGAATAGCCGTCTCGCATCAAACAAGATCCAGATATAATGTTCATGCTCAACGCTGGCACCAAATAACAATTATTTAGGTCTAAAACTAATCCCGATGGTAGATGTAGAGGTAGCGTGCCGACCGCGATCACATCGACTTTGGAACCATTTCCCACGCGCATCGTCACCTCATCCTTAGCCAATCTTCGCTTAATTCGTAGTCCCTATTTCGAGTTGCAAATATTAGCAACAGAACCAGTATCAAATACCCAGGTGCTACTGCGAGCATTAGTAAGGTACACATCAATAACATGTATATCACATATACCTTTGTTCACTTTGCCATCCTTCTTATCCGCCAAATACTTGGGGCAGTTCCGCTTCCAGTGTCCAGTCTGCTTGCAGTAGAAGCACTCAGTTTCAGGTTTAGGTCCAGACTTGGGTTTCTTCTCTTGAGCAGCAACTTGCTTGCTGTTCTTTTTGAAGTTCCCCTTCTTCTTCCCTTTGCCCTTTTTCTTGAAACTGGTGGTCTTGTTAACCATCAACACTTGATGCTCCTTTTTGATTTCTACCTCCGCGGCTTTTAGCATCGCGAAGAGCTCGGGAATAGTCTTGTTCATCCCTTGCATATTATAGTTCATCACGAAGCTCTTGTAGCTTGGTGGCAGTGATTGAAGAATTCTGTCAATGACACTATCATCAGGAAGATTAACTCCCAGTTGAATCAAGTGATTATTATACCCAGACATTTTGAGTATATGTTCACTGACAGAACTATTCTCCTCCATCTTGTAGCTATAGAACTTATTGGAGACTTCATATCTCTCAATCCGGGCATTTGCTTGAAATATTAACTTCAACTCCTGGAACATCTCATATGCTCCATGACGTTCAAAACGTCGTTGAAGACCCGGTTCTAAGCCGTAAAGCATGGCACACTGAACTATCGAGTAGTCATCAGCTTTGCTCTGCCAGACGTTCTTAACGTCGTCAGTTGCATCAGCAGCAGGCCTGGCACCCAGCGGTGCTTCCAGGACGTAATTTTTCTGTGCAGCAATGAGGATAAACCTTAGGTTATAGACCCAGTCCGTGTAATTGCTACCATCATCTTTCAACTTTGCTTTCTCAAGGAACGCATTAAAATTCAACGGAACAATAGCACGAGCCATCTATCTACAAACAAACATAGATAAGCAAGATACTATCAGGTACTAAGTTCATGATAAATTTAAGTTCAATTAATCATATTACTTAAGAACTCCCACTTAGACAGACATCTCTCTAGTCATCTAAGTGATCACGTGATCCAAATCAACTAAACCATGTCCGATCATCACGTGAGATGGAGTAGTTTCAATGGTGAACATCACTATGTTGATCATATCTACTATATGATTCACGTTCGACCTTTCGGTCTCCGTGTTCCGAGGCCATATTTGTATATGCTAGGCTCGTCAAGTATGACCTGAGTATTCCACGTGTGCAACTGTTTTGCACCCATTGTATTTGAACGTAGAGCCTATCACACCCGATCATCACGTGGTGTCTCAGCACGAAGAACTTTCGCAATGGTGCATGCTCAGGGAGAAGACTTCTTGATTATTAGTGAGAGATCATCTTAAAATGCTACCGTCAATCAAAGCAAGATAAGATGCATAAAGGATAAACATCACATGCGATCAATATAAGTGATATGATATGGCCATCATCATCTTGTGCTTGTGATCTCCATCTTCGAAGCACCATCGTGATCACCATCGTCACCGGCGCAACACCTTGATCTCCATCGTAGCATCGTTGTCGTTACGCCATCTATTGCTTCTACGACCATCGCTACCGCTTAGAGATAAAGTAAAGCAATTACAGGGCGTTTGCATTTCATACAATAAAGCGACAACCATATGGCTCCAGCCAGTTGCCGATAACTTCGGTTACAAAACATGATCATCTCATACAATAAAATATAGCATCACGTCTTGACCATATCACATCACAACATGCCCTGCAAAAACAAGTTAGACGTCCTCTACTTTGTTGTTGCAAATTTTACGTGGCTGCTACGGCCTTAGCAAGAACCGTTCTTACCTACGCATCAAAACCACGATGATAGTTCGTCAAGTTAGTGCTGTTTTAACCTTCGCAAGGACCGGGCGTAGCCACACTCGATTCAGCTAAAGTGAGAGAGACAGACACCCGCCAGCCACCTTTAAGCACGAGTGCTCGCAACAGTGAAACCAGTCTCGCGTAAGCGTACGCGTAATGTCGGTCTGGGCCGCTTCATCTCACAATACCGCCGAACCAAAGTATGACATGATGGTAAGCAGTATGACTTGTATCGCCCACAACTCACTTGTGTTCTACTCGTGCATATAACATCAACGCATAAAACCAGGCTCGGATGCCACTGTTGGGGAACGTAGTAATTTCAAAAAATTTCCTACGCACACGCAAGATCATGGTGATGGCATAGCAACGAGAGGGGAGAGTGTTCGTCCACGTACCCTCGTAGACCATAAGCGGAAGCGTTATGACAACGCGGTTGATGTAGTCGTACGTCTTCACGATCCGACCGATCCAAGCACCGAACGTACGACACCTCCGAGTTCAGCACACGTTCAGCTTGATGACGATCCTCAGGCTCCGATCCAGCAAAGCGTCGGGGATGAGTTCCGTCAGCACGACGGCGTGGTGACGATGATGATGCTTTACCGATGCAGGGCTTCGCCTAAACTCCGCGACGATATGACCGAGGTGGAATATGGTGGAGGGGGGCACCACACACGGCTAAGGAACGATCCGTAGATCAACTTGTGTGTCTATGGGGTGCCCCCCTGCCCCCGTATATAAAGGAGCCAGGGGGGAGGAGGCGACCGGCCAAGGAGGGCGCGCCAAGGGTGGAGTCCTACTCTCACCGGGAGTAGGACTCCCTTCTTTCCTAGTTGGAATAGGAGAAGGGGGGAAAGAGGAGGAAGAGGGGAAGGAAAGGGGGGGCGCCGCCCCCCTTCCCTTGTCCTATTCAGACTAGGAAGGGGAGGGGCGCGCGGCCCCCTCCTGCATCCTTCCCTCTTCTCCCTCGAGGCCCATGTAGGCCCAATAACCCCCCGGGGGGTTCCGGTAACCTCCCGGTACTCCAGTAAAATGCCGATTTCACCCGGAACGATTTCGATGTCCAAATATAGGATTCCAATATATCGATCTTTATGTCTCGACCATTTCGAGACTCCTCGTTACGTCCGTGATCACATCCGGGACTCCGAACAAACTTCGGTACATCAAAACTTATAAACTCATAATAAAACTGTCATCGTAATGTTAAGCGTGCGGACCCTACGGGTTCGAGAACTATGTAGACATGACCTAGAACTATTCTCGGTCAATAACCAATAGCGGAACCTGGATGCCCATATTGGTTCCTACATATTCTACGAAGATCTTTATCGGCTAAACCGCATAACAACATACGTTTTTCCCTTTGTCATCGGTATGTTACTTGCCCGAGATTTGATCGTCGGTATCCAATACCTAGTTCAATCTCATTACCGGCAAGTCTCTTTACTCGTTCCGTAATGCATCATCCTGTAACCAACTCATTTGGTCACATTGCTTGCAAGGCTTATAATGATGTGCATTACCGAGAGGGCCCAGAGATACCTCTCCGACAATCGGAGTGACAAAACCTAATCTCGAAATACGCCAACTCAACATGTACCTTCAGAGACACCTGTAGTACTCCTTTATAATCACCTAGTTACGTTGTGACGTTTGGTAGTACCCAAAGTGTTCCTCCGGTAAACGGGAGTAGCATAATTCTCATAGTTATAGGAACATGTATAAGTCATGAAGAAAGCAATAGCAATATACTAAACAATCAAGTGCTAGGCTAACGGAATGGGTCATGTCAATCACATCATTCTCCTAATGATGTGATCCCACTAATCAAATGACAACACATGTCTATGGTTAGGAAACATAACCATCTTTGATTAATGAGCTAGTCAAGTAGAGGCATACTAGTGACTATATGTTTGTCTATGTATTCACACATGTATCATGTTTCCGGTTAATACAATTCTAGCATGAATAATAAACATTTATCATGATATGAGGAAATAAATAATAACTTTATTATTGCCTCTAGGGCATATTTCCTTCACTAGATTGATCTTTCTTGCCATGGGAGAAGTGCTCAGCTTTGGGTTCAATCTTGCGGTGCTCGATCCCAGTGACAGTAAGGGAAATGACACGTATTGTATTGTTGCCATTGAGGATAAAAAGATGGGGCTTATATCATATTGCATGAGTTTATCCCTCTACATCATGTCATCTTGCTTAATGCGTTACTCTGTTCTTATGAACTTAATACTCTAGATGCAGGCAGGAGTCGGTCGATGTGTGGAGTAATAGTAGTAGATGCAGGAAGGAGTCGGTCTACTTGCTGCGGACATGATGCCTATATACATGATCATGCCTATATAATCTCATAACTATGCACTTTTTTATCAATTGCTCGACAGTAATTTGTTCACCCACCGTAATACTTATGCTATCTTGAGAGAAGCCACTAGTGAAACCTATGGCCCCCGGGTCTATCTTTTATCATATAAGTTTTCCATCTACTTTTATTTGCATCTTTTATTTTCCAATATATATCATAAAAATACCAAAAAAAATTATCTTATCATATTATCTCTATCAGATCTCACTTTTGCAAGTTTCCGTGAAGGGATTGACAACCCCTCTATCGCGTTGGTTGCGAGGTTCTTGTTTGTTTGTGTAGGTGCATGGGACTTTTGAGGAGCCTCCTACTGGATTGACACCTTGGTTCTCAAAAACTGAGGGAAATACTTACGCTACTGTGCTACATCACCCTTTCCTCTTCAAGGAAAACCAATGCAAGCTCAAGACGTAGCAAGAAGGATTTCTGGCGCCGTTGCCGAGGAGGTCTTCACTCAAGTAAAGACATACCAAGTACCCATCACAAACTCATCTCCCTCGCATTTATATTATTTTCCATTTGCCTCTCGTTTTCCTCTCCCCCACTTCACCCTTGGCATTTTATTCACCCTCTCTTTCCCGTTCTCCTCTCTCTTTGGCTTGCCTTTTTGTGTGCTTGTGTGTTGGATTGCTTGTCACGATGGCGCAAGATAATACTAAATTGTGTGACTTTTCCAATACCAATAATAATGATTTCCTTAGCACTCCGATTGCTCTTCTTAATGATGTTGAAACTTGTGAAACAATGCTGCTTTGTTGAATCTTGTTATGAAAGATCAATTCTCCGGCCTTCCTAGTGAAGATGTCGCTACTCATCTAAACAATTTTGTTGATTCGTGTGATATGCAAAAGAAGAAAGATACGGACAATGATATTGTTAAATTGAAGTTATTTCTGTTTTCACTTAGAGATCGTGCTAAAACTTGGTTTTTGTCTTTGCCTAAAAATAGTTTTAATTCTTGGAATAAGTGCAAAGATGCTTTTATATCTAAATATTTTCCTCCCGCTAAGATCATCTCTCTTAGAAACGATATTATGAATTTTAAACAACTTGATCATGAGCATGTTGCCCAATCTTGGGAAACAATGAAGTTGATGATTCACAATTGCCCTACTCATGGTTTGAACTTATGGATGATCATACAAAACTTCTATGTCGGTTTGAATTTTGCTTCTAGAAATCTTTTAGATTCGGCCGCGGGAGGCACTCTTATGGAAATCACTTTAGGAGAAGCTACAAAACTCCTTGATAATATTATGGTTAATTATTCTCAATGGCACACCGAAAGATCTACTAGTAAAAATGTTCATGCTATAGAAGAAATTAATGTTTTGACTGGAAAGAAGGATGAACTTATGAAATTGTTTGCTTCTAAGAGTGCCACTATTGATCCTAATGATATGCCTTTGTCTACCTTGATTGAGAATAATAATGAATCTATGGATGTGAATTTTGTTGGTAGGAATAATTTTGGTAACAACGCGTATAGAGGAAACTTTAATCCTACGCCGTTCCCTAGTAATTCCTATAATAATTATGGTAATTCCTACAACAATTCCTATGGAAATTTTAATAAGATGCCCTCTGATTTTGAGAATAGTGTTAAAGAATTGATGAATTCTCAAAAGAATTTCAATGCTTTGCTTGAGGAAAAATTGCTTAAAGTTGATGAATTGGCTAGGAACGTTGATAGACTTTCTCTTGATGTTGATTCTTTGAAACTTAGATCTATTCCTCCTAAGCATGATATAAATGAGTCTCTCAAAGCCATGAGAATTTCCATTGACGAGTGCAAAGAAAGAACCGCTAGGTTGCGTGCTAAGAAAGATTGCTTTGTTAGAGCGTGTTCTTCTAGTTTTCATGAAAATAATGATGAAGATCTAAAAGTTATTGATGTGTCCCCTATTAAATCTTTGTTTGGCAATATGAATCTTGATAATGATGGGACTGGAAGTAAATCAACTTTGGCTAAAAAGCGTTCTGATAATTTGGAGTATTTAGATCTTGATGCTAAAATTGGTAAAAGTGGGATTGGAGAAATTAAAACTTTGCATAGCAATGAGCCCACCACTTTGGATTTCAAGGAATTTAATTATGATAATTGTTCTTTAATAGATTGTATTTCCTTGTTGCAATCCTTGTTGAATTCTCCTCATGCTTATAGCCAAAATAAAGCTTTTACTAACCATATCGTTGATGCCTTGATGCAATCTTATGAGGAAAAACTTAATTTGGAAGTTTCTATACCTAGAAAACTTTATGATGAGTGTGAACCTACTACAAAAATTAAAATAAAATATCATGAATGTTATGCTTTGTCTGATTTGGGTGCTAGTGTTTCCACGATTCCGAAAACTTTATGTGATGTGCTAGGTTTCCATGAATTTGATGATTGCTCTTTAAACTTGCACCTTGCGGATTCCACCATTAAGAAACCTATAGGAAGGATCAATGATGTTCTTATTGTTGCAAATAGGAATTATTTTCCCGTAGATTTTATCGTTCTTGATATTGATTGCAATATTTTGTGTCCTATTATTCTTGGTAGACCTTTTCTTAGAACAATTGGTGCAATTATTGATATGAAGGAAGGGAATATTAGATTCCAATTTCTGTTGAGGAAAGGCATGGAACACTTCCCTAGAAATAAAGTTAAATTACCTTATGAATCTATCATATGAGCCACTTATGAATTGAATGCCAAAGATGGCAATACTTAGATCTATTTTCGCTTTTATGCCTAGCTAGGGGCGTTGAACGATAGCGCTTGTTCGGATGCAACCCAATTTTATTTTTGTTCCTTGATTATTGTTCCTGTTTAGTAATAAATAATTTATTTAGTCTCTGATTAGATGTGTTTTCATGTTTTAATTAGTGTTTGTGCCAAGTAGAACCTATAGGATAACCTTGGGTGAAAGTTAATTTGATTCTGCTGAAAAACAGAAACTTTGCATGCACAAGAAAAAATTCAAATAAATCGCAGAAACGTGATTTTGCATTGATTCGTTTTTCTGTAGATAAATAGACAAATTTTTTAGGATGTCCTATTTTGGTAGGATTTTTAAGGTTCCATAAGTATTCGAAAGTTACAGATTGCTACAGACTGTTCTGTTTTTGACAGATTCTGTTTTTCGCGTGTTGTTTGCTTATTTTGATGCATCTATGGCTAGTAGCGGGGGGTATGAACCATAGAGAAGTTGTAATACAGTAGGTTTAACACCAATATAAATAAATAATTAGTTCATTACAGTACCTTATGTGGTGGTTTTTCTTTCTTGCACTAACGGAGCTTATGAGATTTCCTGTTGAGTTTTGTGTTGTGAAGTTTTCAAGTTTTGGGTAAAGATTTGATGGACTATGGAATAAGGAGTGGCAAAAGCCTAAGCTTGGGGATGAACATGGCACCCCAAGGCAATATTCAAGGACAACCAAAAGCCTAAGCTTGGGGATGCCCCGGAAGGCATCCCCTCTTTCTTCTTCGTTTATCGGTAACTTTACTTGGAGCTATATTTTTATTTACCACATGATATGTGTTTTGCTTGGAGCGTCTTGTATGATATGAGTCTTTGATTTTTAGATTACCACAATCATCCTTTTTGTACACACCTTTTGGGAGAAACCCACATGATTTGGAATTTGTTAGAATACTCTATGTGCTTCACTTATATCTTTTGAGCTAGATAATTTTTGCTCTAGTGCTTCACTTATATCTTTTAGAGCACTGCGATGGCTTCATTTTGAAGAAATTGTTGATCTCTCATGCTTCACTTATATTATTTTGAGAGTCTTTTAGAGCAGCATGGTATTTTCTATGGTTATAAAATTGGTCCTAGAATGATGAGCATCCAAGTTGGGTATAATAAAAACTATCATAGAAAGTGAATTGGATGCTATGATCAATTTGCTGCTAGATAATTGTTTTGAGATATGAGGATGGTGATATTAGAGTCATGCTAGTTGGGTAATTATGAATTAGAGAAATACTTGTGTTGAGGTTTGTGATTCCCGTAGCATGCACGTATGCTGAACTGCTGTGTGATGACGTTGGAGCATGATTTATTTATTGATTGTCTTCCTTATGAGTGGCGGTTGGGGACGAGCGGTGGTCTTTTCCTACCAATATATCCCCCTAGGACCATGCGTGTAGTGCTTGGTTTTTGATTACTTGTAGATTTTTGCAATAAGTATATGAGTTCTTTATGACTAATGTTGAGTCCATGGATTATACGCACTCTCTCCCTTCCACCATTGCTTGCCTCTCTTGTTCCACACAACTTTTGCCGGTACCATACACCCACCATATACCTTCCTCAAAACAGCCACCATACCTACCTATTATGGCATTTCCATAGCCATTTCGAGTTATATTTCCATGGAACTTTCCACCGTTCCGTTTATCATGACACACATCATCATTGTCATATTGCTCTTGCATAATCATGTAGTTGACATCGTATTTGTGGCAAGGCCACCCTCATGATTTTCATACATGTCACTCTTGGTTCATTGCATATCCCGATACACCACCGGAGGCATACATATAGAGTCATATTTTGTTCTAAGTATCGAGTTGTAATCTTGAGTCGTAAGTAAATAAAAGTGTGATGATCTTCATTATTAGAGCATTGTCCCAAGTGAGGAAAGAATGATGGAGACAATGATTCCCCCACAAGTCGGGATGAGACTTCGGACTTTTAAAAAAAATAGAAAGGCCATATAAAAAAGAGAAATGCCAAATAAAAAAATGAGAGAAAAAGAGAGAAGGGACAATGCTACTATCCCTTTACCACACTTGTGCTTCAAAGTAGCACCATGATCTTCATAATAGAGAGTCTCCTATGTTGTCATTTTCATATACTAGTGGGAATTTTTCATTATAGAACTTGGCTTGTATATTCCAATGATGGGCTTCCTCAAAACGCCCTAGGTCTTCGTGAGCAAGCAAGTTGGATGCACACCCACTTAGTTTCTTTTGTTGAGCTTTCATACATTTATAGCTCTAGTGCATCCGTTGCATGGCAATCCCTACTCACTCACATTGATATCTATTAATGGACATCACCATAGCCCGTTGATACGCCTAGTCAATGTGAGACCATCTTCCTCTTTTTTGTCCTCTCCACAACCACCATTATATTCCACATATAGTGCTATGTCCATGGCTCACGCTCATGTATTGCGTGAAAGTTGAAAAAGTTTGAGAATACTAAAGTATGAAACAATTGCTTGGCTTGTCATCGGGGTTGTGCATGATTAAATACTTTGTGTGATGAAGATAGAGCATAGCCATACTATATGATATTGTAGGGATAACTTTCTTTAGCCATGATATTTTGAGAAGACATGATTACTTTTATTAGTATGCTTGAAGTATTATTGTTTATCATGTCAATATGAACTTTTAGTTTGAATCATTTGGATCTGAACATTCATGCGACAGTAAAGAAAATTACATTGAGAATTATGCTAGGTAGCATTCCACGTCAAAAATTCTGTTTTTATCATTTACCTACTCGAGGACGAGCAGGAATTAAGCTTGGGGATGCTTGATACGTCTCCAACGTATCTATAATTTTTGATTGTTCCATGCTATTATATTACCTGTTTTGGATGTTTATGGGCTTTACTTTACACTTTTATATCATTTTTGGGACTAACCTACTAACCGGAGGCCCAACCCGAATTGCTGTTTTTTTACCTATTTCAGTATATCGTAGAAAAGGAATATCAAACAGAGTCCAAACGCGATGAAACCTTCGGGAACGATCTTTCTGGAACAGATGCAAACCAGGAGACTTGGAGTGGACGTCACGAAGCGGACGAGACACCCACGAGGGTGGCCAGCACGCCAAGTAAGGGCGGGCGTGCCCCCCTGCCTATATATCTACGTACCCCTAAACCATCCAGGAGCACCACAAAAACCTAATTCCACTGCCGCAACCTTCTGTATCCGCGAGATCCCATCTTGAAGCCTTCGCCTGCGTTCCGCCGGAGGGGGAATCAACCATGAAGGGCCTCTCCATCACCACCAAGGCCTCTCCGATGAGTTGTGAGTAGTTTACCATAGACCTTCGGGTCCATAGTTATTAGCTAGATGTATTCTTCTCTCTCTTTGATTCTCAATACAAAGTTCTCCTTCCTCTTCTTGGAAATCTATTCGATTTAACTCTTTTTGCGGTGTGTTTGTCGAGATCCGATGAATTGTGGGTTTATGATCAAGTTTATCTATGAGAAATATTTGAATCTCCTCTGAATTCTTTTATGTATGATTGGTTATCTTTGCAAGTCTCTTCGAATTATCAGTTTGGTTTGGCCTACTAGATTGATATTTATTGCCATGGGAGAAGTGCTCAGCTTTCGGTTCAATCTTGCGGTGCTCGATCCCAGTGATAGTAAGGGAAACGACACGTATTGTATTTTTGCCATCAAGGATAAAAAAATGGGGTTTATATCATATTGCATGAGTTTATCCCTCTACATCATGTCATCTTGCTTAATGTGTTACTCTGTTCTTATGAACTTAATACTCTAGATGCAGGCAGGAGTCGGTCGATGTGTGGAGTAATAGTAGTAGATGCAGGCAGGAGTCGGTCTACTTGTTGCGGACGTGATGCCTATATACATGATCATGCCTAGATAATCTCATAACTATGCACTTTTCTATCAATTTCTCGATAGTAATTTGTTCACCCACCGTAATACTTATGCTATCTTGAGAGAAGCCACTAGTGAAACCTATGTCCCCCTGGCCTATCTTTTATCATATAAGTTTTCTATCTACTTTTATTTGCATCTTTTATTTTTCAATCTATATCATAAAAATACCAAAAATATTTATCTTATCATATTATCTCTATTAGATCTCACTTCTGCAAGTTTCCGTGAAGGGATTGACAACCCCTTTATCGTGTTGGTTGCGAGGTTCTTGTTTGTTTGTGTAGGTGCGTGGGACTTTTGAGGAGCCTCCTACGAGATTGATACCTTGGTTCTCAAAAACTGAGGGAAATACTTATGCTATTGTGTTGCATCACCCTTTCCTCTTCAAGGAAAACCAATGCAAGCTCAAGACGTAGAAATAATCAACAACCATTCTTATCGATCCATCTTTCTTCTCCACTAGAAGTACTGGACATCCCCAAGGTGATGAACTTGGTTGAATGAAACCTTTATCCAGTAACTCCTTAATCTGCTTCTTAATTTCCTCCAAATCCTTTGTGGGCATCCGATACAGTCTCTTTGATATTGGCCCTGTGCCTGGCAAAAGCTCAATCAAAAACTCAATGTCTCTATCCGGTGGTATGCCTGGCAACTCCTGCGGAAATACGTCAGGGAAATCCTTCACCACTGGTACTTCCTCCTGTACAACTCCCGATAAGGAATTCACTTGAGTCCTCTTCGGCACATGCCGGGATACATACTTAATCCTTCTTCCTTTTGGGGTGGTGAGCATAATCGACTTACTGGCGCAGTCAATGTTCCCTCCATACTTCGATAACCAATCTATGCCTAATATTACATCCAGTCCTTGTGACTCCAATATTATTAGGTCTAAGGGGAACACATAGTTACCAATCCTTAAGGGTAACCGATCACACCATAGGCTGGCCATATACTCTGCTCATGGCGAGGTTACTAACATGGGTGACCTATGGGCTTGGGTTGCAACTTATACTTATCCACAAATTCCCTTGATATGTATGAATGCAATGCACCAGTATAAAAAAGAATGAGTGCAGTAAATGACTTAACCAAAAACTTACCTATAACTACATCAGGCTGCGCTTCAACCTCCTCCATGCTAATGTGGTTCACCTGTCCCCTGTTGAAAGGGTTGGGGTTCTTCCCAGAGCTTCCATTGCCATTTCCATTCTTTGCTTCAGAACACTCCGTGGCGTAATGTCCATTCTTTGCTCCAAAATCTTGATCATCGCCTTCTTCAGATCTATCATGTCTGTGCATATCTAGTTCTCCTAGCGGCAAATGTGTTGGTTTAACTCCTGGATGAAGGCTGCAATGGACCTATCCCTCCTGGTGCTGATCATCTCCCATTGCTCATCTCGATGCCCACATATCTGATAGATAGTGTCCTTAAGATCCTTGTGATAAACTTCTCCAATGCGTCCCATGGCGATGTGGGCTGCCATGCTCTTTCCTAGACTCCAGGTTGATGCATCAAAGGAAAACTCTATGGGCTCAGTGACTGGCATGAACGTCATTCCTGGAACTTAAACTTGAATCATCCAACGCTCCTCTTCTGGTAAAGTGGCGATGTAGGTCCCGGTGAAGCTTGGTATTCCGATATTCAGGTACCTAGTGACTTCCTTCAAGTGTTGTCCAAAAGGTGTATCTTCATCCGGTTGTGCAAACTTGTTCCTTGAGTCCTGATATGTCTCCGTCGTATCTATAATTTTTTATTGTTCCATGCCAATATTCTTTAACTTTCATATACTTTTGGCAACTTTTTATATTATTTTTGGGACTAACATATTGATCCAGTGCCCAGTACCAGCTCCTGACTGTTGCATGTTTTATGTTTCGCAGAAAACCCATATCAAACGGAGTCCAAACGGGATAAAAACGGACGGAGATTTTTTTTGGAATATTTATGATTTTTGGGAAGCAAAATCAACGCGAAACAGTGTCCGGGGTGGCCACGAGACAGGGGGCCGCGCCCCAAGGAGGCAGGCGCGCCCTGGGCTCTCATGGGCCACCCGTAGGGCGGTTGACGCTCTTCTTTTGACGCAAGAAAGCTAATTTTATGAGAAAGATCTGGGCGAAAGATTCACCCCAATCGGAGTTACGGATCTCCAGATATAAAGGAAACGATGAAGGGGTAGAATCTGAGAACACAGAAACAAAGAGATAGATCCAATCTCGGAGGGGCTCTCGCCCCTCCAATGCCATGGGAGCCAAGGAACAGAGGGGAAACCCTTCTCCCATCTAGGGAGGAGGTCAAGGAAGGATAAGAAGAAGGGGGCCCCTCTCCCCCTTGCTTCTGGTGGCGCCGGAGCGCTGCCGGGGGCCATCATCATCACCGCGATCTTCACCAACAACTTCACCGCCTTCATCACCAACTCTTCCTCCCTCTATGCAGCGGTGTAAACTCTCTATTACCCGCTGTAATCTCTACTTAAACATGGTGCTCAACGCTATATATTATTTCCCAATGATGTATGGCTATCTTATGATGTTTGAGTAGATCCATTTTGTCCTATGGGTTAATTGATGATCGTGATTGGTTTGAGTTGCATGTTTTATTATTGGTGTTGTCCTATTGTGCCCTTCGTGTCACGCAAGCATGAGGGATTCCCGCTGTACGGTTTGCAATGTGTTTATAATCTGCTTATGGTGGGTTGCATGAGTGACTGAAACACAAACCCGAGTAAGTAGGTTGTTTGCGTATGGGATAAAAGGGGACTTGATACTTTAATGATATGGTTGGGTGATGATGTTATGTACCTAGGGTAGGGTCATGGACCTATCTAGGATACCATACCCAAGGACATCCTTAGACGGAGCTACCTTCCAGTCGACCAAGAGAGGCTCCACTCGACCAAGAGAGACTCCACTCGACCGGCTAGAAGACACTCGACCATGAAGACTCACTCGACCATCAGAAGTTCAGGATCTACTCTGTATCCAAATGGTTTGTAATTAAGTAGTCTTAATGGTCATGATGACACTTTATGTAGGGTGTTACCAGTAACGCCCGGCCTTAATGTACTTTAACCCTCTGCTATGTGGGTAGGCTGGGGTCCTGGCGTCCTCTATATAAGCCACCCCCTCCACTGGTAGAAGGGTCCGCACCCCTGTAACTCATATACACATAAACCAGTCGACCGCCTCCGGGCTCCGAGACGTAGGGCTTTTACTTCCTCAGAGAAGGGCCTGAACTCGTTAAACACTCGTGTGTACAACTACTCCATAGCTAGGATCTTGCCTCTCCATACCTACCCCCCATTCTACTGTCAGACTTAGGACCACGACAGTTGGCGCCCACCATGGGGCAGGTGTCTTAGCGACTTTTTTGGAGAAGTTGCAATTTGTCCGATCGCCTTCATCATGGTTTCTGGCGGAGCTCTGGTCGAGGGCCGCGAGATCCATCTCGGTGCGCTCACTTTCATCGCCGACGACTCCGCTTGGCTCCAGGAGGCACCACTCGACATCGACGCGCTCCCCGTCTGCGGGGCGACGCACTTTCGGGCGTGTGTCCGCGGCGTCTTGCTGCGGCAGCCGTCGACCCCATACCGGTCGACTCCTGCGCCGTCCTCCCTCCCAGTCTCCCGCCAGCGCAAGCACTCCGGTCGGTCGAGGCTCCAGCGATGGGTGAGACACGCAGTGGCTCGCCAATCGGCCACCACCCAAGTCGCGGCAATTGAGCTCGACGAATCTCTCTATGGCCTGTTCGACCTGTCGACTAGCTCTGTGGAGACTGCATCCGAGTGCGATAGCAGTGATCCAGCGGCGGAGGTCCTGATGGTCAACGGGCCTCGTAGTCCTCCCGGTTTCCCCCGCGACGACGGGATGGACGACGGGGGCGACCCCGCTCAAGCCCACGAAGAGTATCAGCCCGAGCCACTCACTTCTCAGCTGAGGGAAGAACTTCGCCACTGGAACATGGATGCCCTGCATACTCCCATTGCAGGAGAAACTCCTGAGGCTCGTGCCCTGGAAGAGGCGCGTTTAGCCAACCTGGCTGAACACACTCGACTGGAGAACCTCCAGCGAGCACTCGACGAGCGTGCGCGTCAACGAGTGACCAACTCCAACCGATGTCAGCTCTTTCCGCAACCAACTCACGTATATTGAACCCCAATTCAGAATTTGGCAGCTGCAGCCCGTATAGCGGAGTCAATTCAGCCCTCTCAGTCAGAGGCTGGAAGAGGCTTGATGCAGATCAGAGATTTGCTCCGGGCGGCAGGAGATCAGAATTCAGCTGTGTCACAGTCGTGCAACAGGATTCACAGTTGATCCGTCGCTGCGAATACTGTTCAGTCGGCTCACAGTCCAAGGTCACCTCCGAGGCGCGTGGGACGTGAAGGCCGGCGAGACCACTATGATGATCGATTTGATCGTGATGACAGGCGTCGAGTGCCCACTCCTCCCCCGAGAAGTGGGTCTAACGCCCATCAGCAGCAAGATGACAGACGCCAGCTCAGTGTTGGGCGGAGAGCTCCAGTCGACCCCAGAGAGCCAGGCTTTGATGCGAGATCCATCATCGTGCAAGGTTTGGTCGACCGGAACAGAGCTCATAGAGGTGGCCATGACAGAGATGTGCCCACAAGCAGCCGAGTCCACGTTTCAGGTCCAGAATGTTTTAGTAGAGCCATCAGAGCCGCAGTGATACCCCCCAACTTCAGGTTGGCGACTGGAGTGAGTAAGTTCACCGGAGAGTCTAAGCCTGAAACTTGGCTTGAAGACTACCAAGTGGCTGTTCAGATTGGGGGCGGTAATGATGAGGTGGCCATGAAGCATTTGCCACTTATGCTAGAGGGTTCGGCCAGGGCGTGGCTGAATCAGTTAGCTCCTAGCAGCATTTACACCTAGGAGGATCTTTCCCGAGTGTTCATCAGGACGTTCGAGGGAACTTGCAAGCGACCGGCTGGATTGACGGAGCTGCAAGTTTGCGTGCAAAAGTCAAGTGAAACACTAAGAGATTACATCCAGAGATGGATCACTTTGCATCATACTGTAGAGAATGTGTCAGACCATCAAGCGGTCTGCGCCTTCAAGGATGGTGTCAATAACAGAGAGTTGAGCTTGAAGTTTGGTCGAACTGGAGATATGACCCTGAGTCGGATGATGGAAATAGCCACGAAGTACGCCAATGGCGAAGAAGAGGACCGACTCCGGAGTGGCAAGTACAAGCCGAGTCAGTCGGATAAAGGAAACTCCAGTCGGAAGCAAAAGCGGAAGGCCGAGCCAGCTGCTCCTGGAGAGGCTCTGGCCGTGACTCAGGGAAAATTCAAAGGGAAGCCCAAAGGATCTTGGAACCCCAAGAAGGTAAAGGATAAGGAAGGTAATGACGTGATGGATCTACCATGTCATATCCACACGAAGAAAGACGAAGAGGGTAACTTCATCTACCCAAAGCATACCACTCGCCAGTGCCGGCTCTTAATCCAGCAGTTTCAAGGGAAACAGCCGAAGGACAAAGAGAAGGAGTCGGACAAGGATGACGACAAGGAGGACAGTGATGGAGAGTACCCTCATGTCAACTCCACTCTGATGATTTTTGCTGATGTAGAGAGCAAAAGTCGACTGAAAGTGATCAACCGTGAGGTCAATATGGTCGCCCCGGCGACACCAAACTATCTGAGATGGTTGCAAACTCCCATTACTTTCGACCAGTCTGACCATCCTACTCACATTGCCACCCCTGGGAGGCAAGCGCTGGTGGTCGACCCAGTTGTCGAAGGCACTCGACTGACGAAGGTATTGATGGATGGCGGCAGTGGGTTGAATATACTGTATGCAGAGACGCTCAAGGGAATGGGCATTCCGATGTCCAGGCTCAGTTCCAGCAACATGAGTTTTTACGGAGTTATCCCAGGAAAGAAGGCTGAGTCACTCGGCCAAATAGCTCTGGATGTAGTGTTCGGCGACTCGAAGCATTTCCGCAAAGAGAAGCTGACATTTGAAGTCGTGGATTTCCGAAGCGCCTACCACGCTATTTTGGGAAGACCAGCCTACGCCCGCTTCATGGCTCGACCATGTTATGTGTACCTCAAGTTAAAGATGCCTGGCCCCAAAGGCATGATCACCATCACTGGCAGCCGGAAGAAAGCAGAAGAGTGTTTCCAAAAAGGCTCAAAGATTGCGGATGACCAGATAACAGTGGTAGAGCTGGAGGAATACAAGAAGAATGCAGATCCGAGTGATTTGCTGCGGGCCAAGAAGCCCGCCACGGAGTCAGCATTTCAGTCGTCCGGTGAGATGAAGCCAGTTCATATCCACCCGACTGACCCCAATGCAGCTTCGACCCATATTTCCACAACACTCGACTCTAAATAGGAAGAAGCACTCATCCAGTTCCGCCGTGAGAACTGGGACATCTTTGCATGGAAGCCAGCTGACATGCCGGGTGTTCCTAGGGGACTGGCTGAGCATCGCCTTAGGGTCGACTCAAAAGCAAAACCTGTTAAATAACATCTTCGACGGTCCGCCGTTCAGAAGAAAAAAGCCATTGGCGAGGAGGTGGCTCGACTCCTTGCAGCAGAGTTCATTCGAGAGATATACCACTCCGAGTGGCTCGCCAATGTCGTCATGGTCCCCAAGAAGGACAACTCACTTCGCATGTGCATTGATTTCAAACATATCAATCGGGCTTGCCCGGAAGATCATTTTCCTCTCCCTCGCATCGACCAAATTGTCAACTCGACTGCAGGGTGCGAAAGATTGTCTTTTCTAGACGCTTATTCCGGGTATCATCAGATCCGTCTGTATGGACCTGACGAAATCAAAACAACTTTCATCACTCCATTCGGGTGCTTCTGCTATATCACCATGCCATTCGGCCTCAAGAATGCCGGAGCCACGTTCATGAGAATGATTCAAAAGTGTTTACTCACTCAAATCAGTCGGAATGTGGAAGCGTACATGGATGATATCATGGTCAAGTCGCGAAAGGGTTCCGACCTTTTGACTGACCTAGCCGAAACATTTGCCAACCTCAGAAGGTATGATATCAAGCTCAATCCATCGAAGTGCACATTCGGAGTACCTGGCGGAAAGTTACTCGGTTTTCTCATTTCAGAACGTGGAATCGATGCTAAACTAGAAAAAGTTGGCACCATACTCCGAATGAAATGCCCTGTGCGTGTGCACGACGTCCAGAAGCTTACTAGATGCTTGGCCGCTTTAAGTCGATTCATCTCTCGCCTCAGTGAAAAGGCATTGCCCCTTTACCGACTGATGAAGAAGGCAGACAAGTTCGAGTGGACTCCAGAAGCTGATGCAGCGTTTGCCGAGTTAAAAACTCTGCTCTCCACCCAGCCGGTGCTTGCTGCTCCAATCAGCAAAGAGCCTCTGTTGCTTTCTATTGCAGCCACATGACAAGTCGTCAGTACAGTACTTACGGTCGAGCGGGAAGAAGAAGGGAAAACCTTCAAAGTTCAGCGCCCAGTGTATTATCTCTCTGAAGTTTTGACCCCATCAAAGCAAAGATACCCTCATTATCAGAAGCTCGTATATGGGATCTACATGACCATGAAGAAGGTTGCTCATTATTTCTCTGATCATGACATTACAGTCGTCAGCGACGCACCATTGTCAGAGATTCTGCATAACAGAGATGCAACTGGTCGAGTGGCTAAATGGGCGATTGAACTCCTTCCCCTTGATGTCAAGTTCGAGGCAAATAAAGCCATTAAGTCCCAGGCTATAGCAGATTTCCTTGCCGAGTGGATTGAGCAACAACAGCCGACTCAAGTTCACTCGGAGCATTGGACCATGTTCTTTGATGGCTCTAAGATGTTAAATGGTTCTGGTGCTGGGGTTGTTTTGGTTTCCCCCCGAGGAGATAAACTCAGATATGTGCTCCAAATCCACTTTGATTCCTCCAACAATGAAGCAGAATATGAAGCACTCTTGTATGGGTTGCGCATGGCCATTTCACTCGGCGTCCGTCGCCTTATGGTTTATGGCGACTCAAATTTGGTGGTCAATCAGGTGATGAAGGAGTGGGACGTTAGAAGCCCAGCCATGACTGGATACTGCAATGCAGTGAGGAAGCTCGAAAAGAAGTTCGAAGGGTTAGAGCTCCACCACATACCCCGACTGAAAAATCAAGCGGCTGACGATCTGGCGAAGATAGGATCCAAGAGAGAAGCCATCCCCAGTGATGTGTTCTTGGAGCATACCCACACTCCGTCAGTCGTAGAGGATGCTTTTACCGATGAAGCTCCACAACCTAACAGTGTTGTGGACCCGATTGAGGTTGAAGTCCTAGCAGTGGTCGACCTGATCATGGAAGTTCTAGTGATCACTCCAGATTGGACAGTACCATATATCGCGTATATCTTGAGGAAAGAACTCCCAGAGGACAAAGAAGAGGCTCGACAGATCGTCCGCCAATCTAAAGCCTTTACCGTGATAAGAGGACAGTTGTACAGAGAAAGCGCGACTGGAGTTGGTCAGAAATGCATAACACCGGAGGAAGGTCGAATAATCCTTGATGACATCCACTCGGGGGCCTGTGGCCATCATGCGTCCTCTCGGACCATCGTGGCCAAAGCATACCGAGCTGGATTTTATTGGCCAAGAGCGAATGAAATGGCGAAGGAGATAGTCGACAAGTGTGAGGGATGTCAATTTTACTCCAATATGTTGCACAAGCCCACGTCAGCTTTGAAGACTATACCACTCGTCTGGCCCTTTGTAGTGTGGGGTTTGGATATGGTCGGTCCTTTGAGAACAGGCAGAAGCGGTTTTACCCATGTGCTGGTAGCAGTCGACAAGTTCACTAAGTGGATCGAAGCTAAACCCATCAAGAACCTCGATGCCGGTACTGCTGTCAGCTTCATCAGAGAATTGATATTCAGATATGGGGTCCCGCACAGCATCATCACTGACAACGGGTCAAACTTCGACTCCGAAGAGTTCAGAGCTTTCTGCACATCTCAAGGCATGCGAGTCGACTATGCTTCAGTCGCTCACCCACAGTCGAATGGACAAGCAGAACGAGCCAACGGTTTGATTCTCAAAGGGTTGAAACCCCGTTTGATGCGTGATCTTAAGCATGCGGCTGGTGCATGGGTCGACGAACTTCCCTCAGTGCTTTGGGGGTTAAGGACCATGCCCAACCGGTCGACTGGAAGAACTCCATTCTTCTTGGTCTACGGAGCTGAAGCAGTCTTGCCGAGTGACCTTCTCCACAATGCTCCCCGGGTCGAGCTCTACACTGAAGCTGAAGCAGAACAAGTACGGCAGGATGCAGTTGACCTTTTAGAGGAAGAGAGGGAGATGGCTCTGATCAGATCGACCATTTACCAACAAGACTTGCGTTGCTTCCACGCCAAAAACGTGAAGAGTCGAGCCTTCCAAGAAGGAGATTTAGTTCTCCGAGTGGATCAGCAGAAACCACACAAGCTTGCTCCTTCTTGGGAAGGTCCCTTCATCGTCACCAAGGTTCTCCACAATGGAGCATACCGTCTTTACAATGTCGAGCATCAGATCGACGAGCCCCGAGCTTGGAACGCGGAGCTTCTCCGCCCCTTTTACACCTAAGTATTCACTCGGATGAGTTGTAATAAAAGTACTTATGTAGTTTATTTATCAAAGACAAGAGCTTTATAATCTTCCCAGTAATCGTTATTTCTTTTGTCCACTCAGAACAATCCCCCAGTGGGTGGCTTGGCTGCGAATCCGATTCGCCCAAGTCTGTAAAAAAAAATCCTAACCGAGTGGTGAGCCAGTCTCCCACACGAAGGCTTAGCTGCGAAATCTGTTTCGCCTAAGATAAACAAAATCCTACCGAGTGGTAAGCCAGCCTGCCACTCAGAGGCTTAGCTGCAGTCCAAGTACTCGCCTAAGATAAATAAAATCCTGTCGAGTGGTAAGCCAACCTTCCACTCGGAGGCTTAGCCACAGTCCAAGTACTCACCTAAGATAAACAAAATCCTGTCGAGTGGTAAGCCAGCCTTCCACTCGGAGGCTTAGCTGCAGTCCAAGTACTCGCCTAAGATAAACAAAATCCTATCGAGTGGTAAGCCAACCTTCCACTCGGAGGCTTAGCTGCAGTCCAAGTACTCGCCTAAGATAAACAAAATCCTGTTGAGTGGTAAGCCAGCCTTCCACTCAGAGGCTTAGCTGCAGTCCAAGTACTCGCCTAAGATAAATAAAATCCTGTCGAGTGGTAAGCCAGCCTTCCACTCGGATGCTTAGCTGCAGTCCAAGTACTCGCCTAAGATAAACAAAATCCTGTCGAGTGGTAAGCCAGCCTTCCACTCGGAGGCTTAGCTGCAGTCCAAGTACTGGCCTAAGATAAACAAAATCCTGTCGAGTGGTAAGCCAGCCTTCCACTCGGAGGCTTAGCTGCAGTCCAAGTACTCGCCTAAGATAAACAAAATCCTGTCGAGTGGTAAGCCAGCCTTCCACTCTGAGGCTTAGCTGCAGTCCAAGTACTCGCCTAAGATAAACAAAATCCTGTCAAGTGGTAAGCCAGCCTTCCACTTGGAGGCTTAGCTACAGCATTGCGCTCGCCTAAGTACAAATACAACATGCGCTTCGCAAGGAGGACGAGGTGCAGGTCGACTGCTACCCTCTCCTTCCGAGCTACACCACAAGTACAACGTGCGCTTCGCAAGGAGGACGAGGTGCAGGTCGACTGCTACCCTCTCCTTCCGAGCTATGCCACAAGTACAGCATGCAGTTCGCAAGGAGGACGAGGTGCAGGTCGACTGCTACCCTCTCCTTCCGAGCTACACCACAAGTACAACGCGCACTTCGCAAGGAGGACGAGGTGCAGGTCGACTGCTACCCTCTCCTTCCGAGCTACGCCACAAGTACAACATGCGCTCTGCAAGGAGGACGAGGTGCAGGTCGACTGCTACCCTCTCCTTCTGAGGTACACCACCAATTCAAAATCCTACCGAGTGGAGAGCAAACCTCCCACTCGGGGGCTTAGCTGCAGCCCAGTGCTCGCCTAAGTATTTGAAATCCTACTGAGTGGAGAGCAAACCTCCCACTCGGGGGCTTAGCTGTAGCCCAGTGCTCGCCTAAGTATCTGAAATCCTACCAAGTGGAGAGCGGACCTCCCACTCGGGGGCTTAGCTGCAGCCCAGTGCTCGCCTAAGTATCTGAAATCCTACCGAGTGGAGAGCAGACCTCCCACTCAGGGGCTTAGCTGCAGTCTAGCGCTCGCCTAAGTATGTGAAAATCCTACCGAGTGGAGAGCAACCTCCCACTCGGGGGCTTAGCTGCAGCCCAGTGCTCGCCTAAGTATCTAAAATCCTACCGAGTGGAGAGCAAACCTCTCACTCGGGGGCTTAGCTGCAGCCCAGTGCTCGCCTAAGTGTATTGGGGAACAAGTCGATTGCAATAAGTGCTTCGCTTTAAACCTGCAAAAGACACCTCAAACCAAATGCAAACATATTCAACGACGAATCCAAGTTCGGATAACACCTAACGAAACCAAAAGTGCTCAGGCGCTAGGCCTGTTAAGGTTTGTCGGTTACAAAACTCACTCGGCATACCGAGGCAAATTTAAAGTATCAAGCTCAGAAGTTTTTTACCCCTCCTGTGGAGGGCTGGAAGGTGCAACAAACTCGTCCAGATCAATTCCATCTGCAATCCAAGTGGCAGCAGCAATGAAGGTCTCCATGAAAGATCTGAAATTGTGCTTCTTGGTGTTAGCCACCCTAAGAGCCACCAGCTTGTCCTCTCGTGCATCCTTGCAGTGAACGCGGACCAGAGACAGAGCAACATCCGCACCGCACCTGGCCGAAGACTTCTTCCACTCCTACACTCGACTTGGGACCTCGTTCAGTCGAGTCATCAGGGACTCGAGGTTGTTCTGGAGTGTCTCTCTTGGCCAGAGTGTTGTGTCGATGCGAGAAGTTGCGACCTTCAGCCTTGTGAGATAATCAATGACATCAGCAACACGAGATTCAAGCCGGAGCACATTCATGGCGACTTCATCTTTCACACGAGAGTTGATGGGGTCCAGGTTTACTTCCAGTCGACCAGTCTCCTCTTCAAAGTTCTGGCAAAACTCTGCAAGCACAACCACCGAGTCAAGACAAACAGTCGGAGGTTATAATTAAAATATTTGTTTGATACAAAGGATTACCTTCAAGCATGAGGAACAACTTCTTGGAGAGTCCACCTAGATAAGCCTCTAGATCGTTCTTCTTTCTCTTCAACTCACTGGCCTTGTCATTCAGGGTGGTCTTGTCACTTTTCAGTCGACTGACCTCCTGGTTGGCAGCATCAAGAGCAGCTTTCAGATTGGTGTTTTCTTCTTCAAGCTTGGTCACTGAAGCCAGCTTCTCATCCGCGAGCCTGGTCTTCTCTAAAGCAATTTTTTGCATCTCAGCCAAGTCAAGCTCTTGCTTCTTCAGGGCATCCCTCACTTTATCTGCAAAGTTACAGTAAGATTAGATTCGGAAACAAGTAAGTGGCAAAGGCAGTCGTCAAAGGCCTCACCAAACATACCTTTTGCTTCCTCCTTCGCCTTTGTTAAGTTCTCTTGGGCTAGTTTCAGATCGAGCTCGAGCTGAATGTGTTTGTTCTCCAACTCAGTATAACGAGCCGCAAGGTCACAGGATTTCTACGAAGAACCAATCGACAGATGTCAAAGACAATTCACTTCTGAGTGAGTAAGGAAAAATCATAGCGTTTCTAAGACTACGGCCGAATACAAACATTCGACCATAGTCTCGGGGACTACACCCAGTGGGTGCACTCAGCGTGCCCCCACTAGTTTCATTAGTTAGAGTCGACCAGTCGACCAACAAAAAAAAAAGGAGATGCTCTTCAGACTATAGTCGACTGCCAACAGTCGACCACAGTCTCGGGAACTACACCCAGTGGGTGCACTCAGCGTGCCCCCACCGGTCTATGAATCTATTCGACCTAGTCGAGTAAGGAAAAAACTTAAAGCCTATGGTCGACTGCCAGCAATCGACCATAGCCTTGGGGACTACACCCAGTGGGTGCACTCAGCGTGCCCCACTAATCCGGAATTTCAATCGACACACCCACTGGGTGTAGGACAAACTCTAAGAATTTCAGAAAGAGGAGTTTTCAGATATCATATCCTAACAGAACAGGCAGTGACCGACTGACCTGAACATTACTCTGAAGAGCCGAACTGGTGTCATAGGCTGCCTGGCTGGCTTCTCGTATTGCCTTCACTTGCTCCATCATGACCCGCGCTTGGCGCATTGCTTCTTTAGCAGCACTAGCTTGGTCTTCTGGAACGGGGTAGGTGGAGAAAAGCAAGGGTTGAGCAGCACTCGACGATGAAGGACGAGCACTCGTCAACGGCACCGCAAAGGTTACGGTGGGCCGAGTGACATTGTCTCCCTTCACGACCAACGTCTCGGGTGCCGGCACATCCTGAGTCGCCTTGCCAGCAGACGTTTTCTTGCTCCTCCTCTGCCTTGGTGGTTCTTCGTCATCGTTGTTAGGAAGGTCAATAACAATGTTAGATGAAGCTGCAGAAAGAATCAAAATTAGAGACAATAAGTCAGTCGACTGAAAACGACATCACAAGAGTCATACCAGGTTTTGAGGTAGTAGCATCCTCCATCTCGTGGTCTTCAGCCCTGGCCGAAGTATCAGAAGTAGCAGCACTGCAGTTCCAGAAGTCAGTCGATTGACCCATGAGTCGACCAAGAGCAAGTTCATGAAACGGGGAAAACTCAAGACTACCATTACCCTGAGATAGTGGGGATCACCATCTTCATCTTTGGCAAGACCTTCGCAGGTTTCGACGGTACCACTCGAGATTGCTTCGGAGCCTTCTCAATCGGCGCCGGAGAAGTAGTCCGAGGGCGCTTGGTCGACTGGGTAGCGGTCGCGACCCCCTTACCACGCTCAGTCGCGGGATCATGGACAAGCTTCGAGCGTCTTTCCGAGTGGGGAGGTGCAACTTCCTCCTCCTCCTCCTCCTCCTCTTCCTCCTCATCAGAGTCTTCAGCCTCATCATCGTCATCAGCATCCGAATCCCACTCCTCCGGGCTTTCGCCCCCACTTCCTTCCTCCTCTTCAGTCGGCATCTGCGCTCCATTGGGCATCGAGTATAACTCCGTGGTGGCCTATCAAGCAACAAAGCAAGACAAAGATCACTCGACCAATTCACAGCGAAGCAGAATGAATAAAGCAAGATTGCGATTGGAAATAAATGGCCATACCGTGTCCAGTGTGTAGGTACAGTCGAGTGGCGGGATCCTCCTGGCCCCCCGAGGGTTGTCCTTATTCCCCGTGATCGCGGTCACCCACCTCTCCAGTGTGGCATCGTCGACTGCCTCTGGATGGACCCGAGTGGTGTCCTTGGTCCCACAATACAGCCACATCGGATGGCCTCGGTACTGAAGTGGTTGGATGCGCTGCCTAAGGAAGACCTCCAGAAGATCCATACCCATCACTCCTTCTCTAACGAGTTGGACTACACGCTCCATCAGCATTTTCACCTGAACTTTCTCCTCAGGAAGCACTTTCAGGGAAGAGGGTTTATCCACTCGGTCCATGGAAAACAGAGGGAGACCAGTCGACTGCCCCGACGTTGACTCGTCTTGGCAGTAGAACCAAGTCGACTGCCACCCTCTGACCGACTCATGAAGGGTCATGGCTGGGAAAGTACTCTTATTCCTCATCTGGATCCCAAGACCACCGCACATCTGGATAACCTTAGTCCTCTCATTGTCCGGACTCGCCTTTTTCACTGTCTGTGAGCGACAGGTGAATATGTGCTTGAAGAGACCCTAGTGGGGTCGACAACCCAGGAAGTTCTCGCACATGGACACAAAGGCAGCAAGATAGGCGATGGAGTTGGGAGTGAAAGGGTGGAGTTGCACCCCAAAGAAATTCAGAAACCCTCAGAAGAAAACACTCGGCGGCGGAGAAAAACCACGGTCTACGTGAGTGGCTAAGAGAACGCACTCACCCTCCTGTGGCTGCGGTTGACACTCGGTTCTCGGAAGCCTCGCTGACCCATGGGGGATCAGTCCCTCATTGGCCAGGTCATTGAGATCTTTCTTAGTGATGGTCGAGCGGATCCAATCCCCTTGGACCCAACCCTTCGGCAGGCGGGACCTTGACGAAGATCCGCCCCGACTGGACGGTCTCCCCTTCGCTTGCCCCGTCGCTGTCGCCTTCTTCGCGCGCTCTAGGGTTGCCGTCTTCTCCTTCACCATTATCACCGGCGAAGTGCACGAGGAGTCGATAGGCAGAGGCGAGAGCAGGCGCAGTGGGCGGAGGCAAAGAGGGAAGAGAGAAGAATGGGAAGGCACTGTTCAAAAAACCCTCCCCCGGCGCTTTATATAAGGGCACTTCCGAGTGGCTAACGAGTGGGTCCGGGCGATCCTGTCACATCCCGAAACAGTCGCACATGCACGATATGTGGCAAAAAAGGCGGCGCGGAAATCGATGCGTCCATGCCTTATCCCATCCGATTGCCGCGGTCCGCCCTGCTTCGCGCGCTTCCCAAATTTCGGATCCCGTAAAATCCGCTAACAGCAGATCAATCTGTCAGACGATATCTTTCCCACGATCCGTCGCTAGTTCACCAAAGTTCAAAAGTTCACTCGACAGAAGACAAGAATGGATCAAGGCGACTAAAGTAAAAGTTGACGCCAACGCCGAAAGAAAAATCGCCGATCCAAGATACGACATAATCAAAGCATAGGAAATAAGTCAGAGAAAATCATCAACTCCTTCCTCACTCGAACCTCGATCCATTCGGGGGCTAATGATGATGTTATGTACCTAGGGTAGGGTCATGGACCTATCTAGGATACCATACCCAAGGACATCCTTAGACGGAGCTACCTTCCAGTCGACCAAGAGAGGCTCCACTCGACCAAGAGAGACTCCACTCGACCGGCTAGAAGACACTCGACCATGAAGACTCACTCGACCATCAGAAGTTCAGGATCTGCTCTGTATCCAAACGGTCTGTAATTAAGTAGTCTTAATGGTCATGATGACACTTTATGTAGGGCATTACCAGTAACGCCCGGCCTTAATGTACTTTAACCCTCTGCTATGTGGGTAGGCTGGGGTCCTGGCGTCCTCTATATAAGCCACCCCCTCCACTGGTAGAAGGGTTCGCACCCCTGTAACTCATATACACATAAACCAGTCGACCGCCTCCGGGCTCCGAGACGTAGGGCTTTTACTTCCTTAGAGAAGGGCCTGAACTCGTTAAACAGTCGTGTGTACAACTACTCCATAGCTAGGATCTTGCCTCTCCATACCTACCGCCCATTCTACTGTCAGACTTAGGACCACGACATTGGGTTTTACCTTAATGAATCTTTAGTAGTTGCGGACGCTTGCTAGAGTTCCAATCATAAGTGCATATGATCCAAGTAGAGAAAGTATGTTAGCTTATGCCTCTCCCTCAAATAGAATTGCAACAATGATCACCAGTCTAGTTATCGATTGTCTTGGACAAATAACTTTATCATAACAAAAAGCTCTCTACTAATATTTACTTTATTGCATCTTTATCTAAACAACCCCTAGTTTATATTTACATGCTCTTTATTGTCTTGCAAACCTAGCCTTTCACACCTACAAAGCACTTCTAGTTTCATACTTGTTCTAGGTAAAGCAAACGTCAAGGGTGCGTAGAGTTGTACCGATGGTTGATAGAACTTGAGGGAATATTTATTCTACCTTTAGCTCCTCGTTGGGTTCGACACTCTTACTTATCAAAAACTGTTGTGATCCCCTACACTTGTGGGTTATCAAGACCTTTTTCTTGCGCCGTTGCCGGGGAGTCATAGCGTGGGGTGAATATTCTCGTGTGTGCTTGTTTGCTTAATCACTAAGTAATTTTTATTTGCTGTTCTAAGTTGTTCTCTTTCTTTAGTTATGGATATGGAATGCAAAATACCAAAAAAATTAGCTGTACTTGCTACTCATGAAGATGGGGTAACTCCTAAAACCCTCGATTCTCATTATGCGAAAGATATTATGTACTACTTTGATAATCCTGAGAAAGCCCCATTCAACTTTATAATGGGAGACACGTTGGATCAATGTGAATACTTTAGGGATTATCGCTCACACAAAAAGGGAAACTATTATGGGATCAATTTATTATGTTGCGTTGGTATGCCTGGAATCTATGCTGGAGATATGATATTACTTGTTGCTCTAGGATGGAGGCTCCACACCTCCCCTTTTCATGCAAATTTAACGATAATGAAACCTTAGCTTCCTATGCTAATGGTATATATGATTACTATGATGTGGAACAAATAGAAGAATTTGTTGCTTTTAAGGCTGCCTATGATATTGAAGCTTTGTTTGAAAAGTATGAAGCTTTTGATGATGATGGTTATAGGCCGGAAAATCTTGCTATACTTGGATATTGCTATGAAAATTATGAATACAATTACTATATTAATGCTTTTATGAAGAAAGTTAACACTGTCCAAGAAGAGACTAATATTTTGCAGGAAGCTATGGAAGAAGAAATTGATGAAACAGTGAGCTCATTGGATGAAAAAGATGATGAGGAGAGCGAAGAACAAAAGGAGGAAGAGCGGATTAGCTACCGGTGCCCACCTTCTAATGAGAGTAACCCTCCAACTCATACATTATTTAATCCCCCTTCGTGCTTACCGAAGGATGATTGCTATGATGATTGCTATGATCCCTTGATTTTTTTTGAAAATATCCCTTTTTGATGATGCTTGTGGCCAAGATGCCAATATGAATTATGCTTATGGAGATGAACTTGCTATAGTTCCTTATGTTAAACATGAAATTGTTGCTATTGCACCCACGCATGATAGTCCTATTATCTTTTTGAATTCTCCCTACTACACTATATCGGAGAAGTTTATGCTTATTAAGGATTATATTGATGGGTTGCCTTTTACCATTGCACATGATGATTTTGATGAATGTAATATGCATGTGCTTGCTGATCCTACTTGCAATTATTATGAGAGAAGAACTATTTCTCCACCTCTCTATGTTTCCAACACTATGGAATTGCAAGAAACTGCTTATACTATGCATTGGCCTTTACTTGGTGTGCATGAGTTGTTCTTTTATGACATGCCGATGCATAGGAAGAGAGATAGACTTTGTTGTTGCATGATATATGTTACTTTGTGCTCACTACTAAATTACAAATCATTGTTATTTAAAATTGGCTTTGATATACCTTGGGATCCGGGTGGATTCATTACTTGAGCACTATATGCCTAGCTTAATGGCTTTAAAGAAAGCGCTGCCAGGGAGACAACCCAAAAGTTTTAGAGAGTCATTTATTTCTGTTGAGTGCTTTCATATAGTTTAAAAACAAAAAATAATAAAGAGGGGAACCTAAAACTTTTCAAAAAGGAAAGTGAAAGTGAGAGAGACAAGCATTGCTGAAGTGGGAGAGCTCCTTGAACTTTGTTCATACTCACGGAAACTATGTGAATCTTGATTACAGAAACTTAAAAAAAAATTATCCCCTTGTACAATTCCATTGTATTATAAAAATAATGTGCCAAGGTTTGCCTTTAGGATGTTTACAATGCTTGTTGGTTTGTACGGTGCAGGACAGAAACTTTGGCTGTAGTGCGCGATTTTACATTTTTAACTGAAACGTCAATTGGTTCTGATTCTTTTTGCACTGTCTTTCTGTACAACTTGTTTATTTTTTCTAATTTTGGTAGAAGTTTTGGGGTACCAGAAGTATGGTGTATGTTCAGATTTCTACAGACTGTTCTGTTTTTGACAGATTCTGTTTTTGATGCATAGTTTGCTTGTTTTGATGAATCTATCAATTTATATCAGTGTATTAAGCCATGGAAAAGCTATATTACAGTAGACACAATGCAAATACAAATCATGAATTGGTTTACTACAGTACTTAGAGTAGTGATTTGCTTTATTATACTAACGGATCTTACCGAGTTTTCTGTTGAAGTTTTCTGTGGATGAAGTGTCTAATCGAGGAGGTTTCGATATGAGGAAAAGGAAGAGAGGCAAGATATCAAGATTGGGGATGCCCAAGGTACCCCAAGTAAATATTCAAGGAGACTCAAGCATCTAAGCTTGGGGATGCCCCGGATGGCATCCCCTCTTTCTTCAACAAGTATCGGTATGTTTTCGTATTCGTTTCGTTTATGCATTATGTGCAAGTCTTGGAGCGTATTTTGCATTTAGTTTTCACTTTTCTTTTATGCACCATGCTGGTATGAGATAGTCCTTGGTTGATTTATAGAATGCTCATTGCACTTCACTTAAATTTTTTGAGTATGGCTTTATAGAATGCTTCATGTGCTTCACTTATATCATTTGAAGTCTGGATTGCCTGTTTCTCTTCATATAGAAAACCGCCATTTGTAGAATGCTCTTTTGCTTCACTTATAATTGTTAGAGCGTGGGCACATCTTTTGTAGAAAGAACTATACTCTCTTGCTTCACTTATATCAATTTAGAGAGATGACAGGAATTGGTCATTCACATGGTTAGCCATAAAATCCTACATAAAACTTGTAGATCGCTGAATATGATATGTTTGATTCCTTGCAATAGTTTTGCAATATAAAGATGGTGATATTAGAGTCGTGATAGTGGGCGGTTGTGGATTTTAGAGACACTTGTGTTGAGGTTTGTGATTCCCGTAGCATGCACGTATGGTGAACTGCTTTGTGATGAAGTTGGAGCACAATTTTATTTATTGATTGTCTTCCTTATGAGTGGCGGTCGGGGACGAGCGATGGTATTTTCCTACCAATCTATCCCCCTAGGAGCATGCACGTAGTACTTTGTTTTCAATGGCTTGTAGATTTTTGCAATAAGTATATGAGTGCTTTATGACTAATGTTGAGTCCATGGATTATACGCACTCTCACGCTTCCATCATTGCTAGCCTCTTCGGTACCGTGCATTGCCCTTTCTCACCTTGAGGGTTGGTGCAAACTTTGCCAGTGCATCCAAACCCCGTGATACGATACGCTCTATCACACATAAGCCTCATTATATCTTCCTCAAAACAGTCACCATACCTACCTATCATGGCACTTCCATAGCCATTCCGAGATATATTGCCATGCAACTTCCATCATCTCATATACATGACTTGAGCATTCATTGTCATATTGCTTTGCATGATCGTAAGATAGCTAGCATGATGTTTTCATGGCTTGTCTGTTTTTTGATGTCATTGCTATGCTAGATCATTGCACATCCCGGTACACCGCCGGAAGCATTCATATAGAGTCATATCTTTGTTCTAGATATTGAGTTGTAAGTAAATAAAAGTGTGATGATCATCATTATTAGAGCATTGCCCCAGTGAGGAAAGGATGATGGAGACTATGATTCCCCCACAGGTCGGGATGAGACTCTGGACTTTATGAAAAATAAAAGAGGCCAAAGAAGCCCAAATAAAAAAAGAGGCCAAAGAAGCCCACCAAAAAGAAAAAAAGAAAAAAAAAGAAAAGAAAAAAAGGAAAAAAAAGAGAGAAAAAGAGAGAAGGGGCAATGTTACTATCCTTTTACCACAGTTGTGCTTCAGAGTAGCACCATGTTCTTCATATAGAGAGTCTCTTGAGTTATCACTTTGATATACTAGTGGGAATTTTCATTATAGAACTTGGCTTGTATATTTCGATGATGGGCTTCCTCAAATGCCCGAGGTCTTCATGAGCATGCAAGTTGGATGCACACCCACTTAGTTTTCAGTATGAGCTTTCATACACTTATAGCTCTAGTGCATCCGTTGCATGGCAATCCCTACTCACTCACATTGATATCTATTGATGGGCATCTCCATAGCCCGTTGGTACGCCTAGTCGACGTGAGACTTTCTCCCTTTTGTCTTCTCCACATAACCCCCACCATCATATTCTATTCCACCTATAGTGCTATGTCCATGGCTCATGCTCATGTATTGCGTGAAAGTTGAAAAAGTTTGAGATTATTAAAGTATGAAACAATTGCTTGGCTTGCCATCGAGGTTGTGCATGATTAAATACTTTGTGTGATGAAGATAGAGCAACAGCCAGACTATATGATTTTGTAGGGATAACTTTCTTTGGCCATGTTGTTTTGAAAAGACATGATTGCTTTATTGATACGCTCGAAGTATTATTGTTTTTATGTCAAATGATAGACTATTGCTTTGAATCACTCGTGTCTTAATATTCATGCCATGATTAGACATATGATCAAGATTATGCTAGGTAGCATTCCACATCAAAAATTATCTTTTTTATCATTTACCTACTCGAGGACGAGCAGGAATTAAGCTTGGGGATGCTGATACGTATCCGTCTTATCTATAATTTTTGATTATTCCATGCCAATATTCTTCAACTTTCATATACTCTTGGCAACTTTTTATATTATTTTTGGGACTAACATATTGATCCAGTGCCCAGTACCAGTTCATGTCTGTTGCATGTTTTATGTTTCACAGAAAACCCATATCAAACAGAGTCCAAATGGGATAAAAACGGACGGAGATTTTTTTTGGAATATTTATGATTTTTGGGAAGTAAAATCAACGCGAAATAGTGTCCGGGGTGGCCACGAGACAGGGAGGCCACGCCCCAGGGAGGCAGGCGCGCCCTGGCTCTCGTGGGCCACCCGTAAGGCGGTTGACGCTCTTCTTTTGACGCAAGAAAGCTAATTTTATGAGAAAGATCTGGGCGAAAGATTCACCCCAATCGGAGTTATGGATCTCCAGATATAAAGGAAACGGTGAATGGGTAGAATCTGAGAACGCAGAAACAGAGAGATAGATCCAATCTCGGAGGGGCTCTCGCCCCTCCCATGCAATGGGAGCCAAGGAACAGAGGGGAAACCCTTCTCCCATCTAGGGAGGAGGTAAAGGAAGGAGAAGAAGAAGGGGGGCCCTCTCCCCCTTGCTTCCGGTGGCGCCGGAGCGCTGCTGGGGGCCATCATCATCACCGCGATCTTCACCAACAACTTCACCGCCTTCATCACCAACTCTTCCTCCCTCTATGCAGCGGTGTAACCTCTCTCTTACCCACTGTAATATCTACTTAAACATGGTGCTCAACGCTATATATTATTTCCCAATGATGTATGGCTATCTTATGATGTTTGAGTAGATCCGTTTTGTCCTATGGGTTAATTGATGATCGTGATTGGTTTGAGTTGCATGTTTTATTATTGGTGCTGTCCTATTGTGCCCTCCGTGTCGCGCAAGCGTGAGGGATTCCCGCTGTAGGGTTTGCAATGTGTTTATGATCTGCTTATGGTGGATTGCGTGAGTGACTGAAACACAAACCCAAGTAAGTAGGTTGTTTGCGTATGGGATAAAAGGGGACTTGATACTTTAATGCTATGGTTGGGTTTTACCTTAATGAATCTTTAGTAGTTGCGGACGCTTGCTAGAGTTCCAATCATAAGTGCATATGAAACAAGTAGATAAAGTATGTTAGCTTATGCCTCTCCCTCAAATAGAATTGCAACAATGATCACCGGTCTAGTTATCAATTGCCTTGGACAAATAACTTTCTCGTAACAAAATGCTCTCTACTAATATTTACTTTATTGCATCTTTAATTAAACAGCCCCTAGTTTATATTTACATGCTCTTTATTGTCTTGCAAACCCAGCCTTTCACACTTACAAAGTACTTCTAGTTTCATACTTGTTCTAGGTAAAGCAAACGTCAAGCGTGCGTAGAGTTGTATCGATGGTCGATAGAACTTGAGGGAATATGTATTCTACCTTTAGCTCCTCGTTGGGTTCGACACTCTTACTTATCGAAAAATGTTGCGATCCCCTACACTTGTGGGTTATCAAGTCCGCCATCATATAGAGTAGAAAAGGGAGAGGAGTCAGAAATGAGTAGAGAAGTGTGGCCTATGGTTTATCTTAGTGGCCGTCTCCTACAGTCAACGTCTGCCCTGATACCATCTTGTAGCGACCAGACCTCAAACAGTCCAGCCTCTGTGCATCAGTGTCATCCCTGGATCGGTAATGCTGACACGCACAGTACTCGAGGATTTATAACAGAGTTGCAATCACACACTTATTACATCGAATGTCTCAAAAGAGAACTTATTACAATAATATGGCTTAAGGCCATCTAAAAACGATAACAACGGAAGGCTTGGAAGATAAAGTGAGTCCATCAACTATAACGGCATAGCTGAGTGAACGACAACAACCTATGGCACCTTACTCATCGTCTGAAAAGTTTGCAACATGATATGTTGCAGCCCGAAATGGGTCAGCACATGGAATATGCTGGCAAAGTAACACATAGAGTAATGAACAGAATAAAGGCTATCACTACATGCATATCTGGCTTGGTGGAAAGCTCTATGGTTACAGTTTGCATAAAGCCATTTTTTCCCTACAACAAAGGAATAAGTTTTATTTAACTATCATGGTGGTTGTTAAACATTGAGAAGGTTCATCCAACTCAATCCCAATTAAGCTTCATCAATTACCCAACAAAATTAATTTAGAGTGATGAGATCAACATGATAATCCAAGAACCAGATACTCAAGATGTCCATAACCAGGGACACGGCTAACCATGATTTGTACACTCTGCAGAGGTTTGCGCACTTTTCCCCACAAGACTCGATCTCCTCCGTTGGATTTCTTGCACTACATGATGTTTGAGAAATGGATGACCGAGACACAGTCTTTTAGAAGCATTAACTCTTTACTCTGGGTAGACAGTACCACCTACATCTGCTAGTCTACCACTGAAAGAGGTCACACAACATACTCAACTATGCTGACGGTGTACTAAAGTAGGGGCAATTTGTACCCCTTACTAAGTGCACGGGAAGTCGGAGCCGCGCCCACGACCACACTAACCGAGGCAAGGGGAAGAGTCGGAGCCGCAGAATAGTCAACGCAACACCAAGACCAGAAGATGAACAGGGAAAGGTGGTTCTCCCCGACAAGAGCCTTACCGGGGCAGCCCCCGCGGCCCCGGCAGTAGCCTTGCCGGTGCGACTTGCCCAATCCCCCGCCAGCAAAACGCGCCACCCTTGAGCCCAAGGTTTCCAACCTCATTGGAACCAGGGCTCGGGAGGCACTTTTATGGTGGCATGCAGATCTTTGTGAAGACAAAGGATAGAAGACAACGATCCTTGGCGAGATCCTTGCCAAGGAAATCCACAAGGCCTTCGGCAACACCCTTGCCGGGGACGACCATGGCGCCGTAGCAAGACCCTTGTCGGGGCACCGGCAAGGCCCTTGCCGAGGACATCTGCAAGGCCACAGCTAGGCCCACGCCTACCACGATCTCGCCACCACTCCCCATGCAGCTGCCAGCCCACCAGCTAGGCAGGCGCCTGCGTGTCAACATGAGTCTTCTAGGCCAACTCAGCGACGCCTACGTGGTGGCATGCAAATCTTCGTGAAGACCTCACCATCGCGCCACCTCAGCTGCCTGCCAGCTTACATGGCACCACACACCCCGCTGGCCCGGACGCGTGGTGGAGCAGGGTGGAGCGGCGATGGACGGGACGGGGGTTCGCATTTAATGCACCTTGTCCCATAATGGCTAGCGATAAGTTTAGCCACAGTACCCCGATGCCACCTCATGTGTGCCACTGTGGCGATCCCCTTTGCTATAAAAGGAGGCCCAAGGCATACCGGAGGGGGATTCGGACCCCTGGATAAGTGGCTCATTGTAGCTAGCTCAAGAACAACAAGAACACTCAACTAGACACCTAAAGCAGGACTAGGGTATTACACACGTCGTGGCCCGAACCTGGGTAAACGACCCGTGTGCTTTGTCTGACTACTGATTCTGCTCTCCTCTCAACCCCGCGCCCCGCAACCGTATGAGGGATCCCAGTTGATCCCATATGTGTCGTTCTCCACCGACATCTTTGGCGCGCCAGGTAGGGGGCGCTTGTTGAGAGAATCTGGTTCAACAGTTAGTTCTGTAGTTCTTCGTCGCCATGGCACCCAAGAGGATGATGACGATGGTGATCGGCTCAGCCAGAGCCGGACCGCCTGTACCAGTGCGGGCAGGGAGTGGGCCCGTCGCGGACAGAACCTAGGGCATGGCCCACAAACATCCACACTGCTCTGGCAGCCAGACCCTGGCGAGTGGCGCCGCTCGTGAGCAGAACGACGAGCCGCACGTCGCCGGATCTAGAGATGGAGTTGTGCCCCCCGCAGGCGGCGCAGGGCCCTCCAGAGCCATCGCCATACCACCAGTTGGTGGCACGGCGACCTCCAAGACACCCATGCCGGTGCCCACCGCACGCTCATCTCAAGTTGCGCACGACAAGCAACGTGGCCACGTTGGGGATCCTGGGCGCCGCCGTGGGAAGAGCCCTGATACGTCCATTTTGCATCATGCTTTTATATTGATATTTATCGCATTATGGGCTATTATTTCACGTTATGTCACAATACTTATGGCTATTCTCTCTTATTTTACAAGGTTTACATGAAGAGGGAGAATGCCGACAGCTGGAATTCTGGGCTGGAAAAGGAGAAAATATTGAAGGGCTATTCTACGCAACTCCAAAAGTCCTGAAACTCCACGGAATACCTTAAAATAAATAAAGAAAAATCATCGCCAAAGATGAAGGCCAGGGGGCCCACACCCTGCTCACGAGGGTGGGGGCGCGTCCCCCCTGGGCGCGCCCCCTACCTCGTGGGCCCCCTGGTGGCTCTCCGACGTCCATCTTCTCCTATATGAAGTCTTTCGATGAGAAATAAATAGCAAGCAACCTTTTGGGACGAGACTCCGCCGCCATGAGGCGGAACCTTGGCGGAACCAATCTAGGGCTCTGGTAGAGCTGTTCTGCCGGGGACACTTCCCTCCGGGAGGGGGAAATCATCGCCATCATCATCACCAATGCTCCTCTCATCAGGAGAGGGCAATCTCCATCAACATCTTCACCAGCACCATCTCATCTCCAAACCCTAGTTCATCTCTTGTATCCAATTCTTGTCTCCAAGTCCGCGATTGGTGCTAGTAGGTTGCTAGTAGTGTTGATTACTCCTTGTAGTTGATGCTAGTTGGTTTACTTGGTGGAAGATCATATGTTCAGATCCTTTATGCATATTATTACCCCTCTGATTATGAACATAAATATGCTTTGTGAGTAGTTATGTTTGTTCCTGAGGACACAGGAGAAGTCTTGCTATTAGTAGTCATGTGAATTTGGTATTCGTTCGATATTTTGATGAAATGTATGTTGTCTAACCTCTAGTGGTGTTATGTGAACGTCGACTACATAATACTTCACCATTATTTGGGCCTAGAGGAAGGCATTGGAAAGTAATAAGTAGATGATGGGTTGCTAGAGTGACAGAAGCTTGAACCCTAGTTTATCCGTTGCTTCGTAAGGGGCTGATTTGGATCCATATGTTTCATGATATGGTTAGGTTTACCTTAATACTTTTGTTGTGTTTGCGGATGCTTGCAATAGAGGTTAATCATAAGTGGGATGTTTGTTCAAGTAAGAACAGCACCCAAGCACTGGTCCACCCACATATCAAATTATCAAAGTACCGAACGCGAATCATTTGAGCGTGATGAAAACTAGCTTGACGATATTCCCATGTGTCCTCGGGAGCGCTTTTCTTATTATAAGAGTTTGTTCCGGCTTGTCCTTTGCTACAAAAAGGATTGGGCTAACTTGCTGCACCTTATTTACTTTTGTTACTTGTTGCTCGTTACAATTTATCTTATCACAAAACTATTTGTTACCACTTATTTCAGTAGTTGCAGAGAATACCTTGCTGAAAACCGCTTATCATTTCCTTCTGCTCCTCGTTGGGTTCGACACTCTTACTTATCGAAAGGACTACGATAGATCCCCTATACTTGTGGGTCATCAAGACTCTTTTCTGGCGCCGTTGCCGGGGAGTGTAGCACCTTTGGTAGGTGGAATTTGGTAAGGAAAAATTTATATAGTGTGCTAAAATTTTCTGTCACTTGTTACTATGGAAAGTAATTCTATGAGGGGCTTGTTCGGGGTATCTTCACCCCTTCCAGTAGAGAAAAGAGTTGCCCCTCAACCTACTGAAACTATTGAAAATGAAACTCCTTTTGAATTTCCTTCGGGTATCATGGAAAAACTGCTGGCTAATACTTTTCCAGGAGATGGAACAAAGCATCCTGACGAGCATCTTCGCTATGTGGATGATATTTGTGGACTATTTAAGCTTGCAGGTATACCCGATGATGTTGTTAAGAAGAAGGCTTTTCCTTTATCTTTGAAGGAAGACGCATTGACATGGTATAGGCTATGTGATACGAGATCATGGAACTATAAAAGAGTGAAATTGGAATTTCATCAAAAGTATTACCCTATGCATCTTGTTCATCGTGATCGCAATTATATATATAATTTTTGGCCTCGCAAAGGAGAAAGCATCGCTCAAGCTTGGGGGAGGCTTAAATCAATGTTATATTCATGCCCCAATCATGACCTCTCAAGAGAAACAATTCTTTAGAATTTTTATGCTCGGCTTTCTGATAACAATCGCACCATGCTCGATACTTCTTGTGCTGGCTCTTTTATGATGAAGACTATTGAATTCAGATGGAATTTATTGGATAGAATTAAACGCAACTCTGAAGATTGGGACCTCGACGAAGGTAAGGAGTCATGTATGACACCTAAGTTTGATTGTGTTAAATCTTTTATGGATACCGATATTTTCCGTAAGTTTAGCACTAAATATGGACTTGACTCTGAGATAGTAGCTTCTTTCTGTGAATCTTTTGCTACTTATGTTGATCTCCCTAAGGAGAAGTGGTTTAAATATCATCCTCCCATAGAAGTAAAAGTAGCTGCACCTATTAAAGTTGAAGAAAAGACTATCACTTATAATGATCCTATTATTCCCACCTCTTATGTTGAGAAACCACCTTTCCCTATTAGAGTAAAGGATCATGCTAAGGCTTCAACTGTTGTTCGTAAAAGCAATATCAGAACTTATGTACCTCCTGAGCAAGTTAAAGTAGAACCCAATAATGCAATTGTTAAAGATCTCTTGTCTGATAATATTGATGGGCATGTTGTTCAGTTCGAAGGTGAAACTGCTAGAATTGCTAAACCCTGTGCTAAAGATAAACATAGACTTGTGGTAGGCGTGCCTGTTATTTCCGTTAAAATAGGAGATCATTGTTACCATGGCTTATGTGATATGGGTGCGAGTGCTAGTGTTATACCACATACTTTATATGAAGAAATTAAGAATGAAATTGCACCTGCTAAATGAGAAGGTATTGATGTCACAATTAAACTTGCCAATAGAGATACTATTTCACCAATTGGGATTGTTAGAGATGTTGAAGTCTTGTGTGGGAAAACTAAATATCCTGCTGATTTTCTTGTTCTTACTTCTCCGCAAGATAGCTTTTGTCCCATCATATTTGGTAGACCCTTCTTGAATACTGTTAATGCTACGATAGACTGCAAAAAGAATGTTGTTACTGTTGGCTTGGATGATATGGTTCATGAGTTTCATTTCTCTAAATTTAGTAAACAACATTGTGAGGAAGAATTGCCTAGTAAGGATGAAATTATTGGTCTTGCTTCTATTGCCGTACCTCCCAGTGATCCTTTGGAACATTATTTGCTAGACCATGAAAATGATATGTTTATGAATGAAAGAAGGGAAATAGATGAAGTATTCTTTAAACAGGAACCTATTCTGAAACACAATTTGCCTGTTGAAATCCTAGGGGATCCTCCTCCACCCAAGGGTGATCCCGTATTTGAGCTTAAACCGTTTCCTGATAATCTTAAGTATGCTTATCTTGATAAAAAGAAAATTTATCCTGTTATTATTAGTGCTAACCTTTCAGAGCATGAAGAAGAAAGATTATTGAAAAGTCTGAAGAAGCACTGTGCCGCTATTGGATATACTCTTGATGATCTTAAGGGCATTAGTCCCACTCTATGTCAGCATAAAATAAATTTGGAAGCGGATGCCAAACCAGTTTGTGATCCTCAACGGCGTTTGAATCCTAAAATGAAAGAAGTGGTAAGAAAGGAAATACTCAAGCTTCTGGAGGCAGGTATAATTTATCCTATTGCTGATAGTCAGTGGGTAAGTCCTGTCCATTGTGTCCCTAAGAAGGGAGGTATTACTGTTGTCCCTAATGATAAAGATGAATTAATTCCGCAAAGAATTATCACATGTTATAGGATGGTAATTGATTTCCGCAAATTAAATAAAGCTACTAAGAAAGATCATTACCCCTTACCTTTTATTGACCAAATGCTAGAAAGATTATGCAAACATACACATTATTGCTTTCTAGATGGTTATTCTGGTTTCTCTCAAATACCTGTGTCGGCTAAAGATCAATCAAAGACTACTTTTACATGCCCTTTTGGTACTTTTTCTTATATATGTATGACTTTTGGTTTATGTAATGCACCTACTACCTTTCAAAGATGCATGATGGCTATATTCTCTGACTTTTGTGAAAAGATTTGTGAGGTTTTCATGGACGATTTTTCCGTCTATGGTTCCTCTTTCGATGATTTCTTGAGCAATCTTGATCGAGTTTTGCAAAGATGTGAAGAAACTAATCTTGTCTTGAATTGGGAAAAGTGCCACTTTATGGTTAATGAAGGTATTGTTTTGGGATACAAAGTTTCTGAAAGAGGTATTGAAGTTGATAAAGCCAAGGTTGATGCTATTGAAAAGATGCCATGTCCCAAGGACATCAAAGGTATAAGAAGTTTCCTTGGTCACGCCGGGTTCTATAGGAGGTTCATTAAGGACTTCTCAAAAATTTCTCGGCCTCTGACTAATTTGTTACGAAAAGATGTACCATTTGTCTTTGATGATTATTGTGTAGAAGCATTTGAAATACTTAAGAAAGCATTAGTCTCTGCACCTATTGTTCAGCCACCTGATTGGAATTTACCCTTTGAAATTATGTGTGATGCTAGTGATTATACTGTAGGTGATGTTCTAGGGAAAAGAGTTGATAAGAAATTAAATGTTATCCATTATGCTAGTAAGACTCTAGACAATGCTCAAAGAAATTATGCTACTACCGAAAAGGAACTTTTAGCAGTTGTATTTGCTTGTGATAAATTTAGACCCTATATTGTTGATTCTAAAGTTACTATTCACACCGATCATGCTGCTATTAAATATCTCATGGAAAAGAAAGATGCTAAACCTAGACTTATTAGATGGGTTCTCTTGCTGCAAGAATTTGATTTGCATATTGTTGATAGAAAAGGAGCTGAGAACCCCGTTGCAGACAACTTATCTAGGTTAGAGAATGTTCTTGATGACCCATTACCTATTGATGATAGCTTTCCTGATGAACAATTAAATGTCGTAAGCACTTCTCGTAGCACTCCTTGGTATGCTGATTATGCTAATTATATTGTTGCTAAATTTATACCACCTAGCTTCACATACCAACAAAAGAAAAAGTTCTTTTATGATTTGCGACATTACTTTTGGGATGACCCACATCTTTATAAAGAAGGAGTAGATGGTGTTATTAGACTTTGTGTGCCTGAGCATGAACAGGAACAGATCCTACGCAAGTGTCACTCCGAAGCTTATGGAGGACACCACACTGGAGATAGAACTGCACATAAGGTATTGCAATCTGGTTTTTATTGGCCTACTCTCTTCAAGGATGCCCGTAAGTTGTTTTATCTTGTGATGAATGTCAAAGAATTGGTAATATTAGTAGACATCAAGAAATGCCTATGAATTATTCACTTGTTATTGAACCATTTGATGTTTGGGGCTTTGATTATATGGGACCTTTTCCTTCCCCTAATGGATACACACATATTTTAGTTGCTGTTGATTATGTTACTAAGTGGGTAGAAGCTATTCCAACTAGTAGTGCTGATCATAACACTTCTATTAAAATGCTTAAGGAAGTTATTTTTCCGAGGTTTGGAGTCCCTAGATATTTAATGACTGATGGTGGTTCACATTTTATTCATGGTGCTTTCCATAAAATGCTTGCCAAATATGACGTTAATCATAGAATTGCATCTCCTTATCACCCACAGTCTAGTGGTCAAGTAGAATTGAGCAATAGAGAGCTCAAATTAATTTTGCAAAAGACTGTTAATAGGTCTAGAAAGAATTGGTCCAAGAAACTTGATGATGCATTATGGGCCTATAGAACTGCATATAAGAATCCTATGGGTATGTCTCCGTATAAGATGGTTTATGGAAAAGCATGTCACTTACCTCTCGAACTAGAACATAAGGCATATTGGGCTATTAAAGAGCTCAACTATGATTTCAAACTTGCCAGTGAGAAGAGGTTATTTGATATTAGCTCACTTGATGAATGGAGAACCCAAGCCTATGAAAATGACAAGTTGTTTAAAGAAAAAGTTAAAAGATGGCATGATAAAAGGATACAAAAGCGTTAGTTTAATGTAGGTGATTATGTATTGCTATACAACTCCCATTTAAGATTTTTTGCAGAAAACTTCTCTCTAAATGGGAAGGTCCCTATGTTATCGAGGAGGTCTATCGTTCCAGTGCCATAAAAATCAACAACTTCGCAGGCACAAATCCGAAGGTGGTAAACAGTCAAAGGATCAAACACTATATCTCAGGTAATCCTATAAATGTTGAAACTAATATTATTGAAACCATAACCCCGGAGGAATACATAAGGGACACTTTCCAGAATGTTCCAGACTCCGAAAAGGAATAGGTATGTGTTACGGTAAGTAAACCGACTCCAAAACAAATTCTAAGGCAATATTTCTCCGTTTTGGAATATTTAGAAAAATAGAAAAATAAGTAGCAGTCCGGGGAGGACACGAGGCCTCCACGAGGGTGGAGCGTGCGCCCTCTCCCCCTGGGCGCGCCCCCTACCTCGTGAGCACCTCGTGTGCCCTCCGGACTCCGTTTTCTTGCATGATATGTATTTTGGTCTGTAAAAATTCATTATATATTCTCCCAAGGTTTTGACGACCGTATCACGCAAATATCCTCTGTTTTTGTTTCGAGCTGTTTCCATTGCAGATTTGAGGATTTCGGAGACTCGATCATCCTTCTATGAGGGTGAGCCTATGCCATGGAAGGTGGACGACAAGCTTGCATCATCAACAACACCTCCACCGCCAACAACAAAGAAGGAGACATAATCACATGGGTATGGGCACTCCCCTCGGCAACTGCCAAGCTTGGGGGAGGTGCCCTGGTATCGTATCATCATCACAACTCCTATCTTTACCGTCTTTCTTAGTTCAATCCTAGTAGTAGTATCTTGATATAGTAGAATAAAGTCATGGCATGATTTAGTTTTGAAGTTTTGCTTTATGATCCCTCTATGCAATCGAGTCCATGAGCTATATATAATAAAGATTAGTGTTGAGTCAAGGGCTTGATTACTTTGCCATGATCTTGAGTGAATAAAAGAAGAGAATAAAAAGAAACAAAGAGCTCATATTGATCTTATTGAAAGTAATGACTTCACATAGAAAGAGTATGATGATTAAAAGTTGTTGGGAGTTGGTAAATATAGCTTTGGTCATCGTTGCAATTAATAGGAAGTAATAAGGAGAGAGAGGTTTGACATATAGATATATTATCATTGACATCTTTTATGATTGGGAACACTCATTGAAATATGACATGCTAAAGAGTTGATGTTGGACAAGGAAGACAACATAATGAGTTATGTTTTCTTATATCTGAGATAAAGTACGTTGTCATGGTTCCTCTAACATGTTGAGCTTGCCTTTCCCCCTCATGCTAGCCAAATTCTCAGCACCAAGTAGAGATACTACTTGTGCTTCCAAATATCCTAAAACCAGTTTAGCCATGAGAGTCCACCATATCTACCTATGGATTGAGTAAGATCCTTCAAGTAAGTTGTCATCGCTGCAAGCAATAAAAATTGCTCTTTAAATATGCATGACTTATTAGTGCAGAGAAATAAGCTTTGTACGAACTTGTTGTGGACGCAATAAAAGCGACAGACTGCATAATAAAGGTTCACATACAAGGGGCAATATAAAGTGACATTCTTTTGCATTAAGATTTTGTGCATCCAACCATAAAAGCGCATGGCAACCTCTGCTTCCCTCTGCGAAGGGCCTATCTTTTATTATTATCCTCTACCTTATGCAAGAGTCACGGTGATCTTCACCTTTCCTTTTTCATTTTATCCTTTGGCAAGCCCAGCATGTTGGAAAGAACATGATATATATCTAATTGGATGTAGGGGAGTATGAATTATTATTGTTGACATTACCCTTGAGGTAAAAGGTTGTGGGGCAAAACTATACGCCCCTATCTTTCTTTGTGTCCGGTTAAAACTCCGTAACCACAAGTATTGCGTGAGTGTTAGCAATTATGAAGGACTAAGTGATAGTTGAGTATGTGGACTTGTTTTTAAGCTCTGACATAGACTCTTTCCGATGTTATGATAAATTGCAATTGCTTCAATGACTGAGGGTATAATTTGTTGGTGCTCAATAAGGTTTCTGATTCATACTTTGGCTTTGTGAAAAGATCATCACTTTAACATAAGTAATCATATGACAAAATTTATATATGTTGCTGTTATGAGAATGATCATGATGCCTTCATGTCCGTATTTTATTTTTTATCGACGCCTCTACCTCTAAACATGAGGACATATTTATTGTTATCGGCTTTTAGCTTGAGGACAAGCGAGGTCTAAGCTTGGGGGAGTTGATACGTCCATTTTGCATCATGCTTATATATTGATATTTATCACATTATGGGCTGTTATTTCACGTTATGTCACAATACTTATGGCTATTCTCTCTTATTTTACAAGGTTTACATGAAGAGGGAGAATGCCGGCAGCTGGAATTCTGGGCTGGAAAAGGAGCAAATATTGAAGGGCTATTCTGCGCAACTCCAAAAGTCCTGAAACTCCACGGAATACCTTCAAATAAATAAAGAAAGATCGTCGCCAAAGATGAAGGCCAGGGGGCCCACACCCTGCTCACGAGGGTGGGGGCGCGCCCCTCCCCCCTGGGCGCGCCCCCTACCTCGTGGGCCCCCTGGTGGCTCTCCGACGTCCATCTTCTCCTATATGAAGTCTTTCGATGAGAAAAAAATAGCAAGCAACCTTTCGGGACGAGACTCCGCCGCCACGAGGCGGAACCTTGGCGGAACCAATCTAGGGCTGTGGCAGAGCTGTTCTGCCGGGGACACTTCCCTCTGGGAGGGGGAAATCATCGCCATCATCATCACCAACGCTCCTCTCATCGGGAGAGGGCAATATCCATCAACATCTTCACCAGCACCATCTCATCTCCAAACCCTAGTTCATCTCTTGTATCCAATTCTTGTCTCCAAGTCCGCGATTGGTGCTAGTAGGTTGCTAGTAGTGTTGATTACTCCTTGTAGTTGATGCTAGTTGGTTTACTTGGTGGAAGATCATATGTTCAGATCCTTTATGCATATTATTACCCCTCTGATTATGAACATAAATATGCTTTGTGAGTAGTTACGTTTGTTCCTGAGGACACGGGAGAAGTCTTGCTATTAGTAGTCATGTGAATTTGGTATTCGTTCGATATTTTAATGAGATATATGTTGTCTAACCTCTAGTGGTGTTATGTGAACGTCGACTACATAACACTTCACCATTATTTGGGCCTAGAGGAAGGCATTGGGAAGTAATAAGTAGATGATGGGTTGCTAGAGTGACAGAAGCTTGAACCCTAGTTTATGTGTTGCTTCGTAAGGGGCTGCTTTGGATCCATATGTTTCATGCTATGGTTAGGTTTACCTTAATACTTTTGTTGTAGTTGTGGATGCTTGCAATAGAGGTTAATCATAAGTGGGATGTTTGTTCAAGTAAGAACAGCACCCAAGCACCGGTCCACCCACATATCAAATTATCAAAGTACCGAATGCGAATCATTTGAGCGTGATGAAAACTAGCTTGACGATATTCCTATGTGTCCTCGGGAGCGCTTTTCTTATTATAAGAGTTTGTTCCGGCTTGTCCTTTGCTACAAAAAGGATTGGGCTACCTTGCTGCACCTTATTTACTTTTGTTACTTGTTGCTTGTTACAATTTATTTTATCACAAAACTATCTGTTACCACTTATTTCAGTAGTTGCAGAGAATACCTTGCTGAAAACCGCTTATCATTTCCTTCTGCTCCTCGTTGGGTTTGACACTCTTACTTATCAAAAGGACTACGATAGATCCCCTATACTTATGGGTCATCAAGCCCCGCGCACCATTCGTGGGACGAGGAAGGCTAGCATGCACGCCAGAGCGCTGGCGGGAACGGCGTACGACCGCAAGACCGTGATAGAGCTCCCTCTAACGTGGTTAGAGGTCAGAGTGCGTCATGATCCACGCAGCTTTTGCCACCATCCACGCCAGCAGAAGCTTTGGCGCATGCGCAACTTCTCTTGATTTTCCTCCTGCTACGGAGAAGCTCGATGAGTGGAGAGCCACCGTCTGGAGCCTCGTCGGCATCGCCAACAGGGATGAGCCGCAACTAGCGGCACCCGTGGACCGACGCTTCGTAGAGCCACCACATCCCAGCAGAGCAGGGGACGGGGGAGATGCTGCCATGATGCACTCTCCTCCCCCACGCCAGCCATGGTGAGCACCGATCTGTCGTGATTATGCTCGTGACAACATGTCTGTAGCATCATCTGACCCACGGACCCGCCACGATCAACACCAAGTTCTTCAAGAACGAGCCCATGAACATGCTCGAACCACTATCGAGCGCCGGCATGATGCGCGCCACGAGTCAGATAGGCGGGCAGGACCCGCCGTGGACCACCCGGCTTCGGGAGGCTATAGTGGCCTACCTTACGAGGTGGGTTGCCCGGCTTTTACCCGGGAGCTGCGGCAGTTCCAGTGGCCCTCCCACTGCACGTTCAATCCTGGCGTGGGTGAGAAGTACAACGGCAAGACTCACCTGTCGGAGTTCCTCAGCATCTACACCATCGTGATGCAGGCTGCTGGGGCGCGTGACGACAAGGTGCTCGCCAATTATTTTCCCGTTGGCACTTAAGCCCAACGTCATGTCATGGTTGATGCACTTGCCTGCGGATTCCATTTCTTCTTGGTCGGACATGTTGAAGGAAATATGCCCTAGAGGCAATAATAAAGTTATTATTTATTTCCTTATATCATGATAAATGTTTATTATTCATGCTAGAATTGTATTAACCGGAAACATAATACATGTGTGAATACATAGACAAACATAGTGTCACTAGTATGCCTCTACTTGACTAGCTCGTTGAATCAAAGATGGTTAAGTTTCCTAGCCATAGACATGAGTTGTCATTTGATTAACGGGATCACATCATTAGGAGAATGATGTGATTGACTTGACCCATTCCGTTAGCTTAGCACTTGATCGTTTAGTATATTGCTATTGCTTTCTTCATGACTTATACATGTTCGTGTAACTATGAGATTATGCAACTCCCGTTTACCGGAGGAACACTTTGGGAGCTACCAAACGTCACAACGTAACTGGGTGATTATAAAGGAGTACTACAGGTGTCTCCGAAGGTACATGTTGGGTTGGCGTATTTCGAGATTAGGTTTTGTCACTCCGATTGTCGGAGAGGTATCTCTGGGCCCTCTCGGTAATGCACATCACTATAAGCCTTGCAAGCATTACAACTAATGAGTTATTTGTGAGATGATGTATTACGGAACAAGTAAAGAGACTTGCCGGTAACGAGATTGAACTAGGTATTGAGATACTGACGATCAAATCTCGGGCAAGTAACATACCGATGACAAAGGGAACACCGTATGTTGTTATGCGGTTTGACCGATAAAGATCTTCATAGAATATGTGGGAGCCAATATGGGCATCCAGGTCCCGCTATTGGTTATTGACCGGAAACAGTTCTAGGTCATGTCTACATAGTTCTCGAACCCGTAGGGTCCGCACGCTTAATGTTTCACTGACGATATAGTATTATATGAGTTATGTATGTTGTTAACCGAATGTTGTTTGGAGTCCTGGATGAGATCATGGACATGACGAGGAACTCCGAAATGGTCCGGAGATAAAGTTTGATATATGGGATAATAGTGTTTGATCTCCGGAAGGGTTTCGGAATTCACCGGAAGGGGTTCCGGATGTTTCCCGAAATGTTTGGGTACGAGAACATGTCATTTGGGCCAAAGGGGAAAGCCCACAAGGTTTTTGGAAAGCGCAAAAGGAAGTTTTGCAGAGTCCAGGGGCCAGATGCTGGGAACCCTGGCGTCTGGCCCTGGAGTCCGAGAAGGACTCTTGCCTTTCGGGTGAAACCAACTTTGTGGAGGCTTTTACTCCAAGTTTCGACCCCAAGGCTCAACATATAAATAGAGGGGCAGGGCTAGCACCAAAGACACATCAAGAAACACCAAGCCGTGTGCCGGCAACCCCGTCCCCTCTAGTTTATCCTCCGTCATAGTTTCCATAGTGCTTAGGCGAAGCCCTACGGAGATTGTTCTTCACCAACACTGTCACCACGCTGTCATGCTGCCGGAACTCATCTACTACTTCGCCCGTCTTGCTGGATCGAGAAGGCTAGGACGTCATCGAGCTGAACGTGTGCAGAACTCGGAGGTGTCATGCGTTCGGTACTTGGATCGGTCGGATCGTGAAGATGTACGACTACATCAACCGCATTGATAAACGCTTCCGCTTAGCGTTCTTCAAGGGTATGAAGATACACTCCCCCTCTCGTTGCTATGCATCACCATGATCTTGCGTGTGCGTAGGATTTTTTTTGAAATTACTACGTTCCTTAACAGTGGCATCCGAGCCTAGGTTTTATGCGTTGATGTTATATGCACGAGTAGAACACAAGTGAGTTGTGGGCGATACAAGTCATACTGCTTACCAGCATGTCATACTTTGGTTCGGCGGTATTGTGAGATGAAGCGGCCCGGACCGACATTACGCGTACACTTACGCGAGACTGGTTTCACCGTTACGAGCACTTGTGCTTAAAGGTGGCTGGCGGGTGTCTGTCTCTCTCACTTTAGCTGAATCAAGTGTGGCTACGCCTGGTCCTTGCGAAGGTTAAAACAGCACTAACTTGACGAACTATCGTTGTGGTTCTGATGCGTAGGTAAGAACGGTTCTTGCTAAACCCGTAGCAGCCACGTAAAATTTGCAACAACAAAGTAGAGGACGTCTAACTTGTTTTTGCAGGGCATGTTGTGATGTGATATGGTCAAGACGTGATGCTATATTTTATTGTATGAGATGATCATGTTTTGTAACCGAAGTTATCGGTAACTGGCAGGAGCCATATGGTTGTCGCTTTATTGTATGAAATGCAAATGCCCTGTAATTGCTTTACTTTATCACTAAGCGGTAGCGATAGTCGTAGAAGCAATAGATGGCGTAACGACAACGATGCTACGATGGAGATCAAGGTGTCGCGCTGGTGACGATGGTGATCACGACGGTGCTTCGGAGATGGAGATCACAAGCACAAGATGATGATGGCCATATCATATCACTTTTATTGATTGCATGTGATGTTTATCCTTTATGCATCTTATCTTGCTTTGATTCACGGTAGCATTTTAAGATGATCTCTCACTAAAATTATCAAGAAGTGTTCTCCCTGAGTATGCACCATTGCGAAAGTTCTTCATGCTGAGACACCACGTGATGATCGGGTGTGATAGGCTCTATGTTCAAATACAGCGGGTGCAAAACAGTTGCACACGCAGAATACTCAGGTTAAACTTGACGAGCCTAGCATATAACAGATATGGCCTCGGAACACGGAGACCGAAAGGTCGAGCATGAATCATATAGTAGATATGATCAACATATTGATGTTCACCGTTGAAACTACTCCATCTCACGTGACGATCGGACATGGTGTAGTTGATATGGATCACGTAATCACTTAGAAGATTAGAGGGATGTCTATCTAAGTGGGAGTTCTTTAGTAATATGATTAATTGAACTTTAATTTATCATGAACTTAGTCCTGGTAGTATTTTGCAAATTATGTTGTAGCTCAATAGCTTGTGTTGTTGCTTTCATATGTTTATTTTGATATGTTCCTAGAGAAAATTGTGTTGAAAGATGTTAGTAGCAATGATGCGGATTGGATCTGTGATCTGAGGTTTATCCTCATTGCTGCACAGAAGAATTATGTTCTTAATGCACCGCTAGGTGACAGACCTATTGCAGGAGCAGATGCAGACGTTATGAACGTTTGGCTAGCTCAATATGATGACTACTTGATAGTTTAGTGCACCATGATTAACGACTTAGAATCGGGACTTCAAAGACGTTTTGAACGTCATGGACCATATGAGATGTTCCAGGAATTGAAGTTGATATTTCAAGAAAATACCCGAGTTGAGAGATATGAAGTCTCCAACAAGTTCTATAGCTAAAAGATGGAGGAGAATTGCTCAACTAGTGAGAAGGTGCTTAGATTGTCTGGGTACTTCAATCGCTTGAATCAAGTGGGAGTTAACCTTCCAGATAAGATAGTGATTGACAGAATTCTCTAGTCACCATCACCAAGTTACTAGAACTTCATGATGAACTATAGTATGCAAGGGATGAAGAAAATGATTCTCGAGCTCTTCGTGATGTTGAAATCGACGAAGGTAGAAATCAAGAAAGAGCATCAAGTGTTGATGATTGACAAAACCACTAGTTTCAAGAAAAGGGCAAAGGGAAAGAAAGGGAAACTTCAAGTGGAATGGCAAACAAGTTTCACTCCCATGAGGAAGACCAAAGCTGGACCAAAGCCTAAAACTGAGTGCTTACACTGCAAAGGAAATGGTCACTAGAAGCGGAAATGCCTTGAATATTTGGTGGATAAGAAGGATGGCAAAGTGAACAAGGGTATATTTGATATACATGTTATTGATGTGTACCTTACTAGTGTTTATAGTAACCCCTAGGTATTTGATACTTGTTCGGTTGCTAAGATTAGTAGCTCGAAAGAGGAGTTACAGAATAAACAGAAACTAGTTGAGGGTGAAGTGACGATGTGTGTTGGAAGTGGTTCCAAGATTGATATGATCATCATCGCACACTCCCTATACTTTTGGGATTAGTGTTGAACCTAAATAAATGTTATTTGGTGTTTGCGTTGAGCATGAATATGATTTGATCATGTTTATTGCAATACGGTTATTCATTTAAAATCAGAGAATAATTGTTGTTCTGTTTAAATGAATAAAACCTTTGATGGTCATACACCCAATGAAAATAGTTTGTTGGATCTCGATCATAGTGATACACATATTCATAATATTGATGCCAAAAGATGCAAAGTTGATAATGATAGTGCAACTTATTTGTAGCACTGCCGTTTGGGTCATATCGGTGTAAAGCGCATGAAGAAACTCCATAAAGATGGATTTTTGGAATCTCTTGGTTATGAATCATTTGATGCTTGCGAACCGTGCCTTTTGGGCAAGATGACTAAAACTCCGTTCTCCAGAACAATGGAACGAGCTAGTGACTTATTGGAAATAATACATACCGATGTATGCGGTCCAATGAGTGTTGATGCTCGTGGCGGGTATCGTTATTTTCGGACCTTCACAAGATGAATTGAGCAGATATGAGTATATCTACTTAATGAAGCACAAGTCTGAAACATTTGAAAAGTTCAAAGAATTTCAGAGTGAAGTGGAGAATCATTGTAACAAGAAAATAAAGTTTCTGCAATTTGATCGCGGAGACAAATATTTGAGTTACGAGTTTGGTTTTCAATTAAAACAATGTGGAATAGTTTCACAAACTCATGCCACCTAGAATACCATAATGTAATGGTGTGTCCGAACGTCGTAATCGTACTTTATTGGATATGGTGCGATCTATGATGTCTCTTATAGATTTACCACTATCATTATGGGGTTATGCATTAGAGACAACTGCATTCACTTTAAATAGGGCACCATCAAAAATCCGATGAGACGACGCCTTATTAACTGTGGTTTGGCAAGAAACCAAAGTTGTCGTTTCTTAAATTTTGGGGCTGCGATTCTTATGTGAAAAAAAGTTTCAACCTGATAAGCTCGAACCCAAGTCGGAGAAGTGCGTCTTCATAGAATACCCAAAGGTAACTATTGGGTACACCTTCTATCACAGATCCGAAGGCAAGTTATTCGTTGCTAAGATGGATCCTTTCTAGAGAAGAAGTTTCTCTTGAAAGAAGTGAGTGGGAGGAAAGTAGAACTTGATGAGGTAATTGTACCTTCTCCCTTATTGGAAAGTAGTTCATCACATAAATCAGTTCCAGTGATTCCTACACCAATTAGTGAGGAAGTTAATGATGATGATCATGAAACTTCAGATCAAGTTGCTACTAAACCTTGTAGGTCTTCCAGAGTAAGATCCGCACAAGAGTGGTACGGTAATCATGTTCTGGAAGTCATGTTACTAGACCATGATGATCCTACGAACTATGAGGAAGCGATGATGAGCCCAGATTCCGCAAAATGGCTAGAGGCCATGAAATCTGAGATGGGATCCATGTATGAAAACAAAGTATGGACTTTGGTTGACTTGCCCGATCATCGACAAGCAATTGAGAATAAATGGATCTTTAAGAAGAAGACTGACGCTGATGGTAATGTAACTGTCTATAAAGCTCGACTTGTTGCGAAAGGTTTTCGACAAGTTCAAGGTGTTGACTACGATGAGAGTTTTTCACTTGTATCTATGCTTAAGTCTGTCTGAATCATGTTAGCAATTGCTGCATTTTATGAAATCTGGCAAATGGATAAACAAAACTGCATTCCTTAATGGTTTTCTTAAAGAAGAGTTGTATATGATGCAACCAGAAGGTTTTGTCAATCCTAAAGGTGCTAACAAATTGTGCAAGCTCCAATGATCCATCTATGGACTGGTGCAAGCATCTCAGTATGCTTTGATGAGTTGATCAAAGCATATGGTTTTATACAGACTTTTGAAGAAGCCTGTATTTACAAGAAAGTGAGTGGGAGCTCTGTAGCATTTCTAATATTATATGTGGATGACATACTGTTAATTGGAAATGATATGGAAATTCTGGATAGCATAAAATGATACTTGAATAAGAGTTTTTCAAAGCAAGACCTCGGTAAAGCTACTTACACATTGAGCATCCAGATCTATATAGATAGATCAAGACGCTTGATAAGATTTTTCAATGAGTACATACCTTGATAAATTTTTGAAATAGTTCGAAATGGAACAGTCAAAGAAGGAGTTCTTGCCTGTGTTACAAGGTGTGAAGTTGAGTAAGACTCAAGACCCGACCATTGCAGAAAATAGAAAGAGAATGAAAAGTCATTCACTATGCCTCAGTCATAGGTTCTATAAAGTATGCTATGATGTGAACCAGATCTATTGTATACCTTGCTCTGAGTTTGGCAAAGGAATACAATTTTGATCTAATAGTAGATCACTAGACAGCGGTCAAGAATATGCTTAGTGAGGACTAAGGAGATGTTTCTCGATTATGGAGGTGATAAAAGAATTCGTCGTAAAAGTTACATCGGTGCAAAAATTTTACACTGATCCAGATGACTCTAAGTCTCAATCTGGATACATATTGAAAGTGGGAGCAATTAGCTAGAGTAGCTTCGTGCAGAGCATTGTAGACATAGAATATTTGCAAAATACATACGGCTCTGAATGTGACAGACCCGTTGACTAAACTCCTCTCATGAGCAAAACATGATCATACCTTAGTACTCTTTTGGGTGTTAATCACATAGCAATGTGAACTAGATTATTGACTCTAGTAAACCCTTTGGGTGTTGGTCACATGACGATGTGAACTATGGGTGTTAATCATATACAGATATGAATATTGGTGTTAAATCACATGGCGATGTGAACTAGATTATTGACTCTAGTGCAAGTGGGAGACTGAAGGAAATATGCCCTAGAGGCAATAATAAAGTTATTATTTATTTCCTTATATCATGATAAATGTTTATTATTCATGCTAGAATTGTATTAACCGGAAACATAATACATGTGTAAATACATAGACAAACATAGTGTCACTAGTATGCCTCTACTTGACTAGCTCGTTGAATCAAAGATGGTTAAGTTTCCTAGCCATAGACATGAGTTGTCATTTGATTAATGGGATCACATCATTAGGAGAATGATGTGATTGACTTGACCCATTCCATTAGCTTAGCACTTGATCGTTTAGTATATTGCTATTGCTTTCTTCATGACTTATACATGTTCCTGTAACTATGAGATTATGCAACTCCCGTTTACCGAAGGAACACTTTGGGTGCTCCCAAACGTCACAACATAACTGGGTGATTATAAAGGAGTACTACAGGTGTCTCCGAAGGTACATATTGGGTTGGCGTATTTCGAGATTAGGTTTTGTCACTCTGATTGTCGGAGAGGTATCTCTGGGCCCTCTCGATAATGCTCATCACTATAAGCCTTGCAAGCATTACAACTAATGAGTTAGTTGTGAGATGATGTATTATGGAACGAGTAAAGAGACTTGCCGGTAACGAGATTGAACTAGGTATTGAGATACCGACGATCGAATCTCGGGCAAGTAACATACCGATGACAAAGGGAACAATGTATGTTGTTATGCGGTTTGACCGATAAAGATCTTCGTAGAATATGTGGGAGCCAATATGGGCATCTAGGTCCCGCTATTGGTTATTGACCGGAAATAGTTCTAGGTCATGTCTACATAGTTCTCGAACCCCTAGGGTCCGCACGCTTAACGTTTCGCTGACGTTATAGTATTATATGAGTTATGTATGTTGGTAACCGAATGTTGTTCGGAGTCCCGGATGAGATCATGGACATGACGAGGAACTCCGGAATGGTCTGGAGATAAAGTTTGATATATGGGATAATAGTGTTTGATCTCCGGAAGGGGTTCCGGATGTTTCCCGAAATGTTTGGGTACGAGAACACGTTATTTAGGCCAAAGGGGAAAGCCCACAAGGTTTTTGGAAAGCACAAAAGGAAGTTTTGCAGAGTCCAGGGGCCAGACGCTAGGGTCCAGACGCCGGGAACCCTGGCGTCTGGCCCTGGAGTCCGAGAAGGACTCTTGCCTTTCGGGTGAAACCGACTTTGTGGAGGCTTTTACTCCAAGTTTCGACCCCAAGGCTCAACATATAAATAGAGGGGCAGGGCTAGCACCAAAGACACATCAAGAAACACCAAGCCGTGTGTCGGCAACCCCGTCCCCTCTAGTTTATCCTCCGTCATAGTTTCCATAGTGCTTAGGCGAAGCCCTGCGGAGATTGTTCTTCACCAACACCGTCACCACGCCGTTGTGCTGCCGGAACTCATCTACTACTTCGCCCGTCTTGCTGGATCGAGAAGGCTAGGACGTCATCGAGCTGAATGTGTGCAGAACTCAGAGGTGTCGTGCGTTCGGTACTTGGATCGGTCGGATCGTGAAGACGTACGACTACATCAACCGCGTTGATAAACGCTTCCGCTTAGCGATCTTCAAGGGTATGAAGATACACTCCCCCTCTCGTTGCTATGCATCACCATGATCTTGCGTGTGCGTAGGATTTTTTTTTGAAATTACTACGTTCCCCAACACATGTGTCATGAGTTTGTTGGCGCCTTTACTGGAGGCCATCAAGCTCATGGCCAGGTGAGTGATTTGCATATCATTCCCCAGAAGAAAGGAGAAAGCCTGCGCAAGTACATCCAGAGGTCCAGCCGGGTGCAATACAACATTCCAGATGTTCATCCTACAGCCGTGATCAGCACATTCCACCAGAATGTGCGCAATCACAAGATGCATGAAGAGCTGGCAATGAACAAGGTCAAGGATGTGGTCGAACTCTATGTTCTGGCCGATAGGTGTGCCCGGGCTAAGGAGGGGAGGAAGTACCCCGGCGAGGACGCCGGTGCGGAAACCGACTCCACAGACGACACCGCCGCCCCGGCAAAGAAGGGGCAGCGTTGTAACGGAAAGCGCAAGGGCAAGACAGTGCTTGCCGTCGAGGGGTCCGACGACACCGACACTGCCAAGAAGGCCAAGGCAAGCAACCTCGGCAAGGTGGTTGCCGGGTGTGCCGCTTGCCGGGCCTCAGCGGCTACCGATAAGCTTAGAAGCTCCAACAAGTAGTACTGTAAGATCCACCGCACCAAAGGCCACGATCTCCAGAACTGCCGACAAGTCGAGATGCTTGCTGAGAAGCAAAAAGCTGAGTACGAGCGGCGGGACAAGGAGAAGGGGCAGGATGGTGCCGGAGGGTCTGGCAAGAAGCATGGCGACCAAGGAGGCCGCCGCGGCAAGGACAACCAGCAAGAGAGGCCGTCCAGGGGCCGCGATAAGAAACAGGAAGACGATGATCATGACAAGGACGACGAGTCCAGCGACCATTAGTTCCAAAAGGCTACGGAGGCCATGTGCATCGATGGTGGCGCCTCGCTGCACACCTCTCACCGCCAACTCAAGCATGGGGGTGAGAGATTGAAGCGGTGGAGCCATCAGTTGACGCTCGGAAGCCACTGAAGTGGTCCGGCACGCCTATCATTTTCGACACCAAGGACCACCGTGATCGCACAATGGCGGTCGGGTGCTTGCCATTGTTGGTTTCCCCAACAATATTCAACCTTAGGGTGACGAAGATGCTAGTCGATGGCAGGGCCGGTCTGAACCTGATTTCGCCAGTCATGATCAAAAGGCTGCAGATTCCTGATGGAGACCTCAAGGAAACGGGCACGTTTCAAGGGGGCAACCCGGGAAGGATCCAGCCAAAGGGAAAGGTCACGCTGCCCGTGACATTTGGAAGTGAGCTGAATTACAAAACGGGGAGGATTGTCTTCGACGTAGCCGAGATCCCCTTGCCCTACAACGGGATCCTCGACCGCCCGATGCTAGCTAAGTTCATGGCGGCATCACACTACACCTACAACATGCTGAAGATGCCCGGGCCGATGACCATCATCACTATCCCCTCCGACAAGAAAGACGCGTTGATCTGCGCTGATCAACTTTATCGGCAAGCAGTTGCAGCGACTACTGCCAAGGCACTTGCTCCTGTCGCTGAAGCTCCGGGGGGCAAAATAACCGGTAGGACCTCTCGCACCCACTCCGGCAAGCGCACCTCTTTGGAGTGCTGTTCTCCCACTGAGGACGTGCCAGAGAGCTCCACCGGCAAGAGCAAGAAGTCCAGAGCCACACCACCAGAGACCAAGAAGGTGTCCATCAAGGAGGACGACACGGGAGGGGCTTTCACCATAAGTTCCTCCCTCGATAGCAAATATGAAGGCGAACTCATAGATTTCCTGTGGGCGAATGTCGATGTGTTTGCATGGCAAGCCTTCGACATCCCCGGCGTTCCCATGGGAAGTGATTGAGCACCATCTTGCTGTCTGTCCTCATGCGGGGCCCGTCAAGCAGAAGGTCAGGAAGCAAGCTCCGGAAAGGCAAGAATTCATCACGGAAGACATCAGAAAGATAGAAGCAGCAGGCTTGGTGAGGGGGTACTCCACCCGACGTGGTTGGCCAATTCGGTAGTGGTGCGCAAGGCAAATGGGAAGTGGAGGCTATGTATTGATTACACAAATATCAATAAGGCATTTCTAAAAGACCCTTTCCCGTTGCCGCGCATCGACCAGATTGTTGAATCCACGGCTGGGTGTGACCTGTTGTCCTTCCTCGAAGCCTACTCCAGATATCATCAGATCTTCATGTCAAAAGAAGATGAAGAGAAGACAACATTCATCACCCCATGTGGTACGTATTGCTTTTTACGGATGCCTTTCAGGTTGAAGAGTGCTGGGTCGACTTTTGCAAGAGCAGTCCAGATTGGTTTTGAGCCCCAGCTACATAGAAATATGGAAGCCTATATGGATGATAGAGTGGTAAAAACCAAAGACAAGGCAACACTTGTGCGAGATTTGGAGGAAACATTTACGAATCTGTGCAAGATCAACCTCAAGCTGAACCCTAAGAAGTGTGTTTTTGGCGTGCCATCCGGCAAGCTTCTCGGGTTCTTTGTATCGCAGCGCGGGATAGAGGCGAATCCCGACAAGATCAAGGCCATCGAGAAGATTGAGGCACCTAAGCGGATCAAGGATGTGCGTCAGCTCACTGGCTGCGTTGCCACCATGAGAAGATTCATCTCCAAGTCTGTTGAGCGTGGCCTTCCCCTTTTTCAGAATTCTGAAAAAGGCAGGCCCAATGGAGTGGACCCCAGAGGCCAAGGCAGTGCTGCAAGATTTGAAGAAGTACCTCTCCTCTATGCCTATACTGGTCGCGCCTAAACCACAAGAGCCGTTGCTGCTGTACCTAGCAGCGACGAATCAAGTGGTTAGTGCGGCACTAGTAGCACGGAGAGAGGTCGACGAAGAGACAGAAGTGACGGCGGACCTGGTGAATGACGAGCCAAGC